>NW_025058262.1:0-5855 GCF_019279795.1 Protopterus annectens | reverse complement strand
TCACAGTCACATACCAAATGAGCATCTGAGTAGTGTAAGAGATACAAAAGGGGGAGGAATAGAGTAGGAGATAGGTGACATCACAGGGGGGAATGGTAGAAAGAAATGCAGTTCATTGGAGGCCAGTGTAACATGACAGATGACAGGCACAGATCATGGAAAGAGGTGTGCCACTAGATAAGTCATGGAAAGACAAGAAATGGAAGGTGTACACTGTTACCTACAACAAAATTTCTTGCTGGCCGCATGCATGTGCGCAATGAAGCGCGAAAAGGCAGTCGCGTAAGGCAGTGTGGGCATGTGGGGGCGTGGTGGGAGAGGTTTTACTCTGTTTGCGGGTGCGCGTAAGGCAGTCTGAGTATGTTGGAGGCTGTTGGCAGACGTGAACGTGTTTGCGGGTGTACACGCTTTAAACCTGAATAAGTAGATTCTAAACCATGTAAGCAGTCGCATGTAAGCCACTGTGAGCGTGTTTCAGATAGTCAGTTGCTCCCCCCTGAGGAACCAGGAAGGAAAAAGAAGCCAACAGAATTAATAGGATGCTAGCAGTGATAACTACTTAACCTAGCAGGAGAAATTAAATAGAAGCAGGCAATTACACAGGCAGAATAGCAGCCCAGCCCACCACTTAAAACTCTGCAAACAGTAGACCAGGATTTTTTCATTAAGAGACACTGCAAGAGAGGAGTAAGCTAATAGAATGGAAAACTGAAAAAGCTTGAACCTTAGAGTAGAAATGTTAGGGGCCTGCCAGAGCTGTCATAATGAGAGCAGGGCGACTCTGGTTGAGGCGTGACAAATGCAGATGGTGCCTAAGACAAACCCACAGTGAGGAGACTTGAGAAGAGTGTACAGTCTAGGGTCACCAAATCCACGGGTTACATGGGAGCTGAGATAGAGAGCCAGTAGAGTGACAGAGAGCTCCAGATTGTTGAGCTCAAAAGCAGGCCACTACCACACACAGAACTAACAGAGGGGAACCATCCCAGTGAAACTAAAAGTATGTGTTGTCCAAGAACATTTTTAAAACAGATATCTTCCAGAGACCAACTGGCTATATGGATGGGGATATCGAAGAAAAGCATCAGCCTCCAGGGGCACTTCACACTACAGTTCCTGGATGCTATGTCAGCACATGTCAGATCATGCATATTTCCTGCAATGCCCCAGGTATTGGCCAGCAATATGCCCTTCCAGTGCAGCGGAATACCCTGGAGGGTATCAGTGCTATAGACTGCACGTTATTATTATTTATCAAAGCACCAGTGAGAATGGGTAGGCTTGGCATTAACCGCAAGTGGCTTCCATCAACTGCCAGGTCGTGTGATGCCCTGGGTATATTAATGAATGTGTACATGCCCTGTGGAGTTATCATGATTCTACATCTGGCATTTGACGTAGCTGTACCAGACATTTGCCAGCTGGGGATATCCCACACGGACACCTAGTGGGGATGCAGGTTATGCACGGGACCCGGGGCTGATGACACCCATCAGAAATGCACACACACCTGAACAGGAACGCCATAATGAGGCACACGCAAACACTTTGTGATAGAGCGCGGTGTTTGGGCTGCTCAAGTCAGGTTCCTTTCTGGACACATCTGGTGGAGCCTTGAAACACCCAACACATGTACCCAAATCATGGTATGTGCTATGCTACATAATATGATTTGCGAAAACAGCTGCAGCAGGACCAGCATGGGGGGCCAAACACCCCCCACCATTGCCAAGGCCATCACAGGCGGGGTGACTCGGAGGAGGAACAACCTGAGCCTGCCCCAGTAGGCAGAAGGAGGCATGCCCAGTATGCCCTGGCCTTGGCAAAGAGGCAATGCAAAAATACACTGGCACAGTAGGAACCCTGGGAAAAACCCTCTGACTCACTCATATAGTAACAGGGATGCCTAACATGACACAACCTGCTCTCAAACATGTACAGGGAGTGTAGTAGGGCATCCAAAGACAGCCCTGCAGCACCACCTGGGGCCCATGAAAAAATGTAACACATCTAGTATATGCAAACATGAAGACCCTGCCTAACATCTCACCCTCACCAAGCATGATGCCACACTATGAAGACAAGAAGATCAAGCCGGGAAGTAATGCAGTCAGTAAAAGGGGGAGCCAATGTGTAAAGGCTGGGAAGATATGCGAGTCTGACATGATGCACCACCTGCTGGGGGTGGCATGCACCTACATGCCATGCCCCATGGATACTGGCAAAGGCTGTCAGTACCCACAACATCCCCAAAGGAAAAAACACAACCCAACCTTTTCTACAAGGGATAGGAACCTAGATGTAACACTACCCCATGACAGATGTAAACAGCAAGATGTGTGCAGGGGAAAAAAAGGGAGAAAGATACCAGTCCTGTAATAGAGAACTGGGCAAGGCTCACAGCAGCACCCTAGCACTACCAGGTCACCCCTTTTGGCAAAAAACATGGAACAAGCTACAAAAGGAGGGTGACTAGCAAGAAATGGCAAGGATAACCACACCCCATGTTGGTACCACAAAAAGGAAAAATGGAATAGCCATGGTCAAATACAAACAAAACCCCCCAGTAGATAGCCTGCTACAGACCACTGTCCTAATACCAGGAACATCACCTGGCCTATGTAATACATGAATATATCAAGCCCCCAAACCACATTATATTGCTGACTGAAAATACCCAGACAAACACCGTGAAAACTAGCACCAACACGGGGGGAAAAATTACCCAGATGCCATAAACCAAACTGCCCAGGAACAATGTACTCCCCCCACAAGAGGGTAAGCATACTGGATGTGATAATCAGCAACATGTGTACTGGATGGCAAGATGAGAAGTGTACCCTCACTGGTAAGACAAGACCATAGAGTAACACACGGGAAAAACACACCCGCCCCCAGTCCCTGGCCAGAATACCACAAAAACATGTGTAAAGATAGGTTGCAGCCCACAAACCGATGTTGAATCCAAAAAAGGCCCGGGCAAGTGCAGAAATGGGACACACCACAGAACATGTTATACAGGCATTCCATGAACACAGCCAGGAATGCTTGGAGTATGCAATCACAAATAACAAAAACACAATGCCATACACGCAGACATCTGGCATGGGCTCCAGCCATTCCCAAAAATGCAAGAGAATGAGGAAGATCCCACATGATAGACCAAACATAAAAGGGAAGTAATCACTGACCAGTAGTATGGCAACAACATATGTCCACACATACAATCCACTAAGTCCAGCCACAACAAGTATAACCTATGACTCCAGAGGCAATGTGACGCCTGTCCCAAGTACACAGACAACCACAACCCCCCCAAAAAATACAAACTTTATAGATGCATCCATGTATCCAAAGCAGAGGTTGAGCCCCAAAAAAGGTACTGTCAACACTAGTCAGGAGGAGAAGGTAACCACAACAACCCAGTCCCACATAGACCTACCACAACTGTAAACCAAACACATAAACACAGAAAAATTTCCCCCGGGAGGCCTCAATTAAAAAACACACCACAAACAGATCCCCCAAAGAACCCAAAGCAAAAAATTCCAACAGTCACAGGCCAAGGAGAAACAAATGCCTGATACAGTGTAATAGGTGTCTGTATAGGCAGAAAAACAGCTGTCCCCCCACCAGACTGAACAAGGGGAAAAGGGGAGAGTAAGCTGCTTGTAGGTAGCCACAAAATGCCACTAACACAAAGCAGGGCCCCCAAAACAAGCAAATATGATGCACTTAATGTCCATGCTGGGGTGAAATACCTGAGATGTACCTCCTGGTCAACAACAAATGAGACATGATGGTCCCTCCGAGTATGTACCCCAGGGCAGGATGACACCTTTTGGGAGCATCCAACCCTCACCAAGAATGATGCCACAGTACAAACACAGAATGATGTTTAACAGCTGGCACAGTTACAGCTGTCAGTCCAAGAGGGGTTTTGTGTCCCAGATGTCAAGCATGACAAGCCATGCTGCTGTTCCAGGGATGGCTTGCACCTGTTACCCCCCGGGGCCCGGATACTGGATAAGGCCTTTGCCCCATAGAGCCATGTAAAAGGCCAAAAGACTACCCACCACCCTAGAAAAAATAAGTGGGGAAACATAAGGGTAATTGCCCCAAAGCCAGATTTTAAACTGCAATATCCCCTGAGGCACTTCCCATTATGGAGAACATTGATGCCTGGCCAGTGCCAGAAGCCTGCTCCAGGCCTAGTGGTACCCCACCAGCACTACTAGGTTATACCACATACCATGTGTTATGGCTCCAAGACCTGCACCTAGACATCAAAGGAGGGGAGTATCCATATGCAGCACAGACACCCAAAAGCCAGGTAACTGACAATGCCAAAACAGGACACCACCCATGTGCACATAACTGTAGTCAAAACTGCTGTACAGTCTGTAGCAACAGACCACACTCTCACACACAAGAACCCCCCAGACATCCAAGACACTGGACAGTATGGATGTCCCACCAAATACCAGACAAACACAAAACCCCATAGGTTCAAACCAAATTTTGGGGGATGGGGCCAGGGACACAGGTCGACATTAATCTGTCATGTGACAGCCACAATGCCAATTGGTATGAAGACTTTTATACTGGACACCGATCATGAAAGGATTCACACCAAAATAACAGGGGGCACTGTGGGTGTACTGTCCCTTATCAGAAAACAACAAACCCTTTGGGGTGTACCATATGTGACACCTGCAGCGGTTTGGGAAAACCTCAAATTACCCCACCAACAGGATAAAAAATATATGTCATATGCTGCCTGGCTGTAGACACCCCAGCTGACTGCAGCACACACTGCCTAAAAGAGGCATTGTATGTCTGGCCAGCCAAAACAGGAGTAATGGACATGCTCCCCCAGGAAATCAAAGCCATTGAGCTGTGAGAGTCACAGATGTCAACCTCAACACAAAAGAAATAAGATGTGCTGGAGGGACAGATACATAACCCATAGGCCCCCACACCCCGAAACAGGATCCCAATCCATGGTAGGCAAGCCCCCCACTGACACCCCCCAACAGGAATATTGCCAAGTGGATGGATGGACTGATACTGGGGAGGTCAACCAGACAGAGGCACAGTGAAGAACCCCATAAATGGCCATAAAAACATAGCAAGGTGGTGAAAGACACACACTCTAGCTAGGTTACCAATGGCCTAGGGTGTAGCCTACTATGAACCCATGAACCTAAGAAGATACAACAGTACAGGACACTAAGGATAATCACAAGGCTTACCCAACTGATGGTAGGAACCATGTTGGGCATCCACAGATATGTCCAACACACAGATATTACAAACAACATAAAAAACCCCAAACATATTGCTAACATACAACCTGTCAGGTAGTGCAAACACCCCCTAAAATACCTATCCCAGCAGATGGCCCCCGACATTGCAGATGCTGAGGTAACAGCCATCATCTGCAAAGCAGAACACACAGCAGCAAAGGTATTTAGGTGTCCGGGTGAGGCCAACATGGACCCCCAAAAGTAATGGAATGCAAAATCAACTACTGGCCAATGTCAGCCTTACCACAGGGTATGTACCCAAAGAGCAGTGTACAACAACAGTGGTCCATCACAACAAAGGGTTGCCTGAATGGATACTCCAAACTAACACCCCCGGATCCTGACAAGCTTGTTCTGACAGCTATGGAAAGGATCAGTATGTACCGCAGACAGAAGGCTAATTTGGGCCTACTGATACCGGACCCCCACACTGTGGCTGTTTTAACTGCAGAACCCGCCCCTAAACATGTCTGACCCATTTGAAGCAGTCATTAAGGTCATTTATGAGGGGTATGTGGTCCACACAGCGTAGCTGGACCCCTGCCA
>NW_025058261.1:0-6095 GCF_019279795.1 Protopterus annectens | reverse complement strand
AAAAAATAAAAAAAACTACAAAAGTCTGCAGCTGTAGGTCCCTCCATGGAATGGCCCAACTAAGTATAAAAATTTAAAACATTACAGTCCTGCAGCTGTAGGTCCCTGAAAGAATGACATATTAATTACATATTTACATTCACTACAAGTCATGCAGCTGTAGGTCCCTGCACATTGTGAATGGACACATGAAGTATAATTACATATTTACGTACAGTACAAGTCCTGCAGCTGTAGGTCAATACACTCTGTGAATGGATGCATGAAGTATAATTACATATTTACATACAGTACAAGTCATCCAGCTGTAGGTCCCTGCACTATGTGAATGGACCAACTAAGTATAGTTACATATTTGTACATTACAGGTCCTGCAGCTGTAGGTCCCTGAACAATGTGAATGGACATACAAAGTATAATTACATATTTACAATCACTACAAGTCGTGCAGTTCTAGGTCCCTGCAGAACGTGAACGGACAAGTATAATTACATATTATCATACATTGTAAGTCCTGCAATTGCAGGTCCCTGCAGATTGTGAATGGACACACGAAGGATAATTACATATTTACATACACTACAAATCCTGCTGCTGTAGGTCCCTTAAGTGAGTGAATAGCACACAAAATATAATTACATATTTACATACACTACAAATGCAGTGGTGCAGCGGTAGCGTTGTTGCCTCACAGCAAGAGGTTTTCCCATTCGATTCTCGGCTGGAGCACCTTCTGTGTGGAGTCTGCATGTTCTCTCCACAGTCGAGTGGCGTTTGAAAGACATGCATAGAATGGGCATGCCTTCGCAGAAGGTTGGGTGTCGAGCTGGCACCTCGGCACCCGTAAAAAATCTACTGCCAATCATTAGCAGACTGGAGTTCCGCTGTGGTGATCCCTAACCGGGAAAAGCTGAAAGAAGAACAACATTTACATACACTACAAATCATGCAGTTGTAGGTCCCTGCATGTTGTGAATGGACACATGAAGTGTGATTACATATTTACATACACTACAAGTCCTGCAGCTGTAGGTCCCTGCATACTGTGAATGGGCACATGAGGTATAATTACATATTTACATACACTAGAAGTCCTGCAGCTGTAGGTCCCTGCATACTGTGAATGGACACATGAAGCATAATTGCATATTTACAAACACTATAAATCCTGCACCTGTAGTTCCCTGCACATTGTGAACAGACAGATAAAGTATAATTGCATATTTACATGCACTACAACTCCTGCAGCTTCATGTCTCTGCATGTTGTGAATGGGCACATGAAATATAATTACATGCTTACATACACTACAACTCCTGCAGCTGCAGGTCCCTGAATGTTTTGAACAGACACACGAAGTAAAATTACATATTTACATACACTACATGTCCTGTAGCTGTAGGTCTCTGCACTGTGGGAACGGAAGTATAATTACATTTTTACATACACAGCACGTCCTGCAGCTACAGGTACCCGCACACTGCGGACGGACACACGAAGTATAATTACATATTTACATTCAGTAGAAATCGTACAGTGCTAGGTCCCTGCATGTTGTGAATGGGCAAGCAAAGTATTATTACATATTTACATACACTACAGGTCCTGCATGTAGGTCCCTCTACGTGGTGAATGGACACACAAAGTATAATTACATATTTATGTACACTAGAAGTCCTGCAGCTGTAGGCCCCTACATATTGTGAATGGACACATGACATACAATTATATATTTACATTCACTACAGTCCTGCAATTGCAGGTCCCTGTAGATTGTGAATGGACACGAAGTATAATTACATATTTACATACACTACAAGTCCTGCTGCTGTAGGTCCTTAAGTGTGTGAATAGACACACGAAATATAATTACATATTTATATACACTACTAGTCCTGCAGCTGTAGGTCCCTACATATTGTGAATGGACACTAAGATTATACAAAAACCCAAGCCTGTGGGGGTGGTCCCCACAAGGACCAAACAAAGCCAATTAAATACAGCATTACCACACCCAAAGTGGTTATTATTATACGACATTATTTAAGAAAAGAAACTATTACTTTTCAAATAATGGCATAGTATAATGCCTGTTTACCTTCCGCAGATGTCTGGCATCCCCCAGCTGATGTACCCGCAGTGCATCATTGTAACAGCAAGATCTCCTGCTTTTTAATGTATGAAATGGGTTTAACATACAGACTTTTAAAATAAGCAACGGAGATGTCTGTTGCTTTTTTACTGTCTCGCATGTTAAACCCATTTAACATAGCACAAAAAAAGAAACAGATCTTGCTTTCCGTAAATGTCTTGCTATGTTAAATGGGTTTAGCATAAAGACATTTTAAAATAAGCAACAGTCCTGCTTAAGTGTCTGCATGAAACCCATTTAACATAGCAGACAGTGTAAGTAGAGTTATAATGGAAAAAGTCCGGCAGGACCTTTTCCATTAGTATAACTCATACAATGTGCACGCCACCAGTGTGCATGTTTTGTAGGTATATAATGTTAGTTGTCAATCTGCTCATTTTTGCTTGATGGGTTACCATCCTGACTGCACTTGAAGCTGAGTCATTTTACCAGCTGAGGCAGCCCCATATCCCATGATGCAACGTACCAGATCTCGCTGTGCTTCGCTGATGAGGTCTCCTTACCAGCCTGGTAAGTGATTTATACACTACTTTGCCCTTTCAGTTTAAAGTTAATTTTAACTTAAATTTTATAGTTTTAGACTAGTTTAGTCCTTTTCTGACTAAAATTCTCTCAAAAAGTTTTTTGTCAGGTTTATCCCACTTTGTGTGTGTTGTGAGAGAATAGTTTTTTCCTTTTCTTGGGATTGTACTGGACAGGTGTTGTGTGTGTGTTTTCACCATGTCTAAGGAAAGTCTACTTTAAGAAGTGTGACTCGTGCTGTCAGAAGATGTTCTGACAGATGGTTACATCTTATATGCACTGGATCTCCACGCTGGATCCTGCATTTGTCATTCTTTAGCCAGAGTCCTGCAGGAAAGGAGAAATAAGTCATCTAAGACTTCTGTTTCCAACAGGCTCTGTGTCCAAGCTGTCGGTCACTCTTTCAGAGTAATGTGCTAGCCACTGGTTTCATAAACCTCAGGGGCTAGGTGCGATTCTGGTTTACCCCTTTGGTGTGGCTGATCGGTTATCACCATGTGTTTGGCTGTGGATGGCCAACCCTTACATGTCTGTTTTGCTACAGTATAAACTTTCTGTGGTGCAAGTTGTCGGACAGCTTAATTTCTTCGGTGTTTGAGGAAGAGGTCTAGTTTTGACATACTGTGTTCTCCTCTCAACGGAGCCATGGAGCATCATCCAGTATCCAGGCTTTCTGACATGATTTAGAGAAGTGGTCAGTAGATTATTAAAATCAGCACTGGCCCAAATGTACATAGTAACAGACATTATCACAATTGCATTCCTTACTCTACCACAGTTTGGAGTTGAGTGAATGGTCTGCTGTGAGGGACAGATTTTAGTTACTTTTCTTTTGAGTCCTAAAGGTGTGGGTCCGGCCCGATGATGACAATTATCTTTTAGCCTGCCTGTGAGTCCCTGACATCTGTAGAGTCCTTTTGTCAGTTCCTGGTCTTTAAGGGTTCTCTACCTCCTGGGGGCCTATGATGAAGAGTTGGCCACTGACTCCCGCAGTCTGTTACTACCCCCTCATGGTGTGGATCTCTGCATTTTTGCTGAACCAGAGATCCTCTGCCTCAGGTTTCACTGGAAGAATTTCCAAGGATTCTCCTGATCTGTCAGGAGATCCTCACAGAGGCCTGTAAAGGAAACACAGACTATATTACTTTGATACTGACTTAGATGAGTCAGAGGATCCCAAGATCTCTGAGGATGTCTCCTTCAGACATCCTAGAACTCCTAGACAGAGGAAAACTGGCCCAATAATCTCTGAGGATGAGTCAGTATACCTGGAGGCATTGATCTGGACCTCCACCTCCTGGGTGTCTGCCTTTACTATGCAGGTTATTGCTTGAAAGGGGCTGCCTGACTCTGTAGAGCCAGTTGAGGCCTTCTAAATTTATTACTGGACAAGCATCCACAGGTGTCCCTGATGCCCTGGTAGGTGACTAAGAAGGAACTTGCAGATCCTTTACTGTCCATCCTCCTAATAGGACTCTAGGACCATGGATATGTAGGGATGTTCTTTCAGCACTTGCATGCTGAACTATTACTGTCACCAACTCGAGGATATCCTTAAGAGCTAGTGAATAGTACAGATCCTACAGCTGCAGGGCTCAAGAAAAATTGCTTAGGCTAGGAACTAATTGCTAATCTCCATGCAAATATCATATGGCTGATGAGTAGCTGCAGGTACAGGTGTGGCTCTAGCGTGGATGCCCTGAATTGCAGATCCCTTTAATGTTCACAAATCTCCTGATGGGTCAGCTGTTTGGCCCTCAAGTGAAGGAAACGCTACCAGGTGTGAGCAGGCCAAGACTCTTCTGCAGTGTCTTTTCCACTTCAACTTACCCCAAAGGGCAGAAGGGTGGCAAATGTGGTTCAAATCCCAAGGTCACGATTCACGTGGTCAGTTTACCCAGAGGCAGAGTAACAACAGACGCCCTAGAGGCAGAGGTCCACAAAACCAGGGAAGCAGAGATCTGACAAGTTTCAGCATCCCTGAGGTGTTGCCGCTGTCCATTCTGAGGCAGTAAGACTATCGCTGTACCCAGAAGCCTGGCGTCCCTCACTCAAGACAGATGGGTACAGTCAATCATATCCGAGGGTTACAAAATTCCTTTCGAGGAAAGTCCTTTCTATCACTCAAATTCCTTCCAGATGTACCACCCGGTCTAGGGAAATTGAGAGTTAGAAGTCTTAAACTACTGCAAAGAGCCATTCAGCCAGTTACAACAGATCATTCTGAGCGAATCTACTAAGGTTCTTTTGGTCCCCAAAAAGACGGAGACTGGAGACCAATATTGATCTCAGCAGACTCAACAAGTCTGTGAGGAAGACAAGATTCAATGGTCACTCTTAGTCAATTCTGCCCTTCACAGAAGGACAACTGATGTGAATAGATCTTCAGGATGCACTATCACATAAAATTCACAGACGCCAGGAGATTCCTGCTGGCTGGGGTCCAGTCATTTAGTTCAGAGCCCTGCCCTTTGGTCTCACTACAGCCCCAGAGTGTTCACCAAATGTATGGCAGGTAGGCTCACCTGAAGTCAAGATTCCAGGTGTTTCTATCTGACGACTGGCTCCTGTCAGCCACCACCAGGCATCAGCTTGTTCAAGCCAGGGATTACACAATAAATCTTTGTTCTCATGGGCATCTGATCAACTGAAAATCATCCTTATTGCCTGCCAGTCTATTACTTTCATGCAAACTTAAACACTGTTGGATGTCAGCTACCCTTACAGATCAAAGAATCTTAGACATTCAAAGTCACCAGGATCATTCTGGCCAGCAAGAAGGTACAGGCCAGAATGGTTCTAAAGTTACTCATGGCTGATTACCCTTCTTCCTGGCTCATATGTTCTTCAATGGATGTTGTTCACCAGTGGTCTTACCACAATTCCAATGACCAAATACTGGTGACACAGATAAGAATCATCTTGCTTGGTGGATCACTTCTCCAAGCAGACATTTGTATTGTAGCCACTGTCACTACGGATGCCTCCTGATGTCATTATCACAGGATGGTTCATGACGTGCAACTAATACCATGCACATAAATGTCCTAGATGAAGCAGTAACTGAGCCCTCAACGACTTTCTTAGACAATTGGTCCACACAGACAACATGTCTGTAGTTTGGTATATCAACAAACAGGGAACCAAGTCCTACTTGTGTGGCAGACTTTGGCAATGGATCTCCTCTCATCGGTTTCTTGTAATCTGGGAAACCATACTTTTACACAGTTGACTCATGCCTGTGTCTCTCACAATCTATTGGAAGAGATTTTCTAATGGGTATGCATTTTGTAAACAGCAAATGGTCTTCTCTCTTACTGAGGCATCAGAGCGCTGAAGGATTCTTTTTATGCCTTTCCCATTTCCTGATCCCTAGTTATAGCACTTGAGAGCCAAATTGATTTCATTGCTTATTGATACA
>NW_025058260.1:0-6026 GCF_019279795.1 Protopterus annectens | reverse complement strand
GCCCCCTTTTAAAATTTTTTTCACTTGGAATCTCAGCATGTATAGGAGATCTCTCATCCAAGAGATTTCTGACACTTTGAAAAAGACTCTGCAAAGATAAGTATGTTATCTAAATATGGACAAATGTGGATACCCTGTAGCTTGCAATGGACTATAACCAGAGCTAGACACTTCATGAACACTCTTGGAGCAGTCGATAGCCCAAAGAGTTAAGACAAAGAAAAAGAAGTTATGTCTTGCCATAATGATCCATCTGTGTTGTCAGTCTTCATCTATTCTTGACTTCTGGGTTAAGGTTCAGATCCTCGGAACTGATCAGGATATTATGCAGCTCACATCAGCTAAAAAACTCTTGAGCTAAAAGTCCACCAACAATGCCCCTCTCTACATTACCTTGGATCAAGTTTGCAGACTTACAGACAACAATACAGTGAGACCTAACTCAAGTCAGAAGCCATGTCCAAGATGTATCCTAACAGGGAATCCCAGGGCAACAAGTCGCTCCAGCAGCACTACAGCAGGCAGGTGAGGTGGGACACAAGAACAGATGAAGATCGACAACACAGATTGAATGTTATGGTAAGGCATAACTTATTTATCTGATGTTGTCAATCTTTGTCTATTCTTTTTTTTTTTTCAAAACAGGTTTATTGTTTAAATATATAAGAGAAACATCATAACAATTTTATACAAGTAATTAAAAACTTTTAGTTATGTACTCACCATAACTTCAGATGTTTGGGATCCATCTCGCCTACATTCTGAATGATGGGTTCGAGCCGATCCTCGGCTCCGACCACGCTTATGCCAAAGAGCGAAGTCTCTTATTGGCTGAGCTTACTATATCCCAGGATGCACCACTACCAGTCCCCAGATCTAGTTTGTCCATACATGCACACATGCATACCCTGCTTATATAACATCGTCAGATGAAACAAGATAAAACAGTGGAGCTCAAAACCGTTCAATCTCTTCTGATCTGCAAGGCAGGGGAAGGAGGGTGGTTAGGAATGTGAGATGGATCCCAAACATCTGAAGTTATGGTGAGTACATAACTAAAAGATGTTATGTGATCCTATCTGCCTACATTCTGAATGATGGGACAGCGCCTAGCACCTGAATCCTGGGTGGCTCACTGGAAAACACTCCTGAGTACCGTGGAACCAAATGAAGCTCGCCCCTTTTGATGCCACATCCAATTTGTAGTGGGAGATGAAAGGGGGTTGGACCAAGTAGCGCAGCACAGCTTTCCCATATAGCGAGCTTGGAATGAAAAGCTATAGAAGTAGCCATAGCTCTGGTAGAATGAGCTTTGATAGATGTGTAAGTTGTTTTTTGAAGAAGAATAGGCCTGAGTTATGCAATCTCTGATCCATTTTGAGATTGTAGCTTTTTTGATGGTTTGGCCCAATTTATTATCTGAGAAGGACACAAACAACTGGTCTGACTTACGAAGTTGCTGAGTCCTGTCTAAATAGAAGCGTAATTGCCTGTGAACATCCAATTTATGGAGAGTGTATTCTGCTTCATTAGAGAATTTTGGAAAGAAAACTGGTAGCTCTAGAGATTGTTGAAGACAGAAACTAGAACAGACCTTTGGGACAAAGGATGGATTAGGCCTAAGTGATACTCTATCCTTGTGGAAAATCAAGTACGGTGGTCTAATAGACAGGGCTTGAAGCTCTGAGACTCTTCTTGCAGGGGTAATAGCCACTAAGAATGCAGTTTTCCAAGACAGATATTTTAATTCATGTAGCAGCCGGTTAAAAAGGGGAGATTTTAAACGAAGCACCAAATCAAGATCCCACGGAGGTGCAGGATAAAAAACTGGTGGTCTTAACAGACTGGCACCTTTAATGAAATTTTTGCATAGTCTGCTGCTCATCAAAGGAGGATCCTGGATTCATGGAATTTAGAGATAGCAGCTAGTTGGACTTTAATAGTTGAGACAGAAGATCCCTGATTAAACAGGGATGTTAAGAATTTCAAAACCTCTGGGACAGGAGCAGTGATAGGGTCTAAGCCCTTGAGGTGAGCCCAGATAGCAAACCTCTTCCACTTACTGAGGTACAATTTGTTAGTGGTGGGTTTGTGGGCCGAAGATAAAATGTGAACAACTTCCGGGTCTAGTGTGTGCCTTCTAACTAAGGTCGGAAGTGGAGGAGCCAAGCTGTCAATTTTAGAGATTGAAGGGACTGATGCCAATGTCCCGACTGATGGATTAGCAAATCCGGGATCAGGTCTAAGGTCCACGGATCGTCCACTGCATACTTTTTTAGGTAAGGAAACCATATCTGACGAGGCCAGTATGGGGCAATCAGAATCATTGAAGACCCCAGTTGAGAAGCTTTTTGAATAACTTTTGGAAGGAGTGGAATTGGAGGAAAGGCATAAAGTAGCCCTGTTGGCCAAGGTTGTGCTAGAGCATCCATGGCTGGTACTTCCTGATGTGGAATCAAGGAGAAGAACCTCTGGCACTTGGTGTTTTGTGGAGTCGCAAATAGGTGCAGCACGGCCCCCATCTCTTGAAAACCTGGGCTGCTACTGTGGTTTAGAGACCATTCGTGAGGAGAGAGAATTGTCCTGCTTAATTTGTCTGCCAATACATTTGGCTTTCCGGGATGTGGAGGTGCAGCTACCAAGAAGCGGTTGGTAGCTACAGCCCATTCCCCGCACTCTCGCTGGCCTCTCTGCAAAGGGGTAGATCTGGTCCTCCTTGTTTGTTCGGAATGCAAACCACCGACATGTTGTCTGTGTGGATGGCTGATGGTGCCCTGAGGAAGAAGCACATTGTAAGGCCTGTAGGGATAGAAGTACAGCCCTCATCTCAACGTTGATGGCGGAAAGAGCCGTCTGAAGCCAGGAGCCCTGAACTAGCCTGCCCAGGCAATGCCCCACCCTGTCACGGGAGGCATCACAGCCGTCCAGGGTAACCACTGGAGAGAACAAAGTTTTTCCTTGATCCAAGTTGGATGTCTGAAGCCACCAGCGAAAGGTCCCTTTTTGCATATTTCCCGTATTAATCATGATGTGATGATTGAGGGGAAGATCCTGAAAGGACCATTGAGTTGACAGGAGCCACTGAAGAATCCTCATGTGTAATCTTGCTAGAGGAACTAAAAGAACCGTGGCAGACATTGAGCCGTAGGACCATCCTGGCTGGGGCTTTGGATCTCGAGATTAGAGCTTGAACTTGGCCCTGTAAAGTTCGGATCCTTTCGGCAGGAAGAAAGACGCGCATCAATCTTGAGTCTATCTCTGCTCCTATAAACTTTATGCGTTGAGAGGGCAGCAAGACAGACTTTGACCAATTGAATGTAATCCCTAGGGAAACACCCAGGGAGATGGTGGCTTTGAGGTTGTCCATTAGTAGATGCCTGGTGGTGGCAGTCAGGAGCCAGTCGTCCAGATAGGGAAACACTTGGAATCCAAGACTTCTCAGGTGGGCCGTCACTACTGCCAAAAACTTGGTGAACACCCAGAGGGCTGTGGTGAGACCAAAGGGCAGAGCACAAAATTGGTAATGACTGACTCCCAGGCTGAAGCGCAGATACCTTCTGGACGCCTGATGTATCGGTATGTGATAATAGGCGCCCTTGAGGTCTATGGAGCACATCCAAACATCCTTCTCCAACAAGGGAGAATGGATTGAACCCATTCGAATTTGGATTTCATGACGGATTGGTTCAGTGTGGTGAGATCCAATATTGGTCTCAGGTCCCCTGTCTTTGTTGGGACCAAAAAGAACCGGGAGTAATGTCCTGAGCCGATTTGGTCGGTGGGGCCCGGGTTTGGGATGACTCCTTTTCTAGCAGCTTTAAAGTTTCTGGCTGCTATTTCCCTTTGACTGGGTGGTGGCTCCGGGTTTTTTGGACGGGGGGGGTTTTTTGAATGGGATGGTGTAACCCCCGGGAAATGATCCAAGCACCCATCTGTCCTGAGTGATTGACTCCCAGGCTTTAGGTGCTTGGCAACGACACCCGACTGGCTCCGAGCAGCACAGCCGGGCAATCCCTCAGGGTGGGAGGCTGAAGACCCAAAACCCGGGTCTCCAGAATTGGGGCCCTCTGCCTCTGGGACGGCTTTTAAAAAATTTTCCCCCCTCTGCCTCGGGAAGGGGAATCTTCCTTGTTGGGAAAAACTTGGTTTTGAACCATTTTCCCTCCTTTAGCCTTGGGGTAAGGCCAAAAGGGAGTGGAATAACGGCACCTACGGCAGAAAAAGTTTTTCCCTCTTGCTCACGGGTAAGGGTGTCTTTACCTTGGGTCCAAACAATGGGGACCCATGAAAGGGAGCGCAAGGAAGACTTGAAGGCCCCCGGGAATGACACAAGGAGCCAGGCTTGTCCCCAGAGCCACGCCTGTGCCTCCCCTTACCCCCCTTCCCCCATAGGAAATGAGCCTCATGGACGAGTTAGAAATTGAAAGGATAGCCAACTGAGAGCAAACCCGACTGGGCTAGCTGCTCAGGTAGGTTACCCGAGAGGAATCTGACAACTCCTTGACCAGATCCCTCTGAAGCCTGGTAAAATGTGCCAAATAATTCAAAACCTTAAGGAAAAGGGCCCCTGAAGTCAGGGTGCGCCCCTATCCATACTCCTAGACTCCTTATTAGGAGGATGGATGGAGGGAAGCCTCTGCCACGCCCTGTTGTGTAGCAGATGCCACCACCATGGCATCTACAGCCACGCCTTTAGAAAGGAACTCCTTCTCGGGGAGCAAAAAAATTTATTTGGAGAAAAGGGGACTGGTTCCAGGGATCTGGACCCCCCGCCCCACAAACTAAATCCAGAAGCTCGGGGCGGAGACACCCAGGAGGCGGAGGGCTGAGCCCCAAAGGCCTTGAGGAGCACTGACGTCAGCAGAGGGGGGTTTTGGGTATCCAGCCCCCGTTGTTTGAGGATCTCTAAGATGTCTGCAAATGAGACATCATCCGAGGACACTGGGACCCCCCCGCATCATCCAATCAGTGTCCCTTAGACTCGGGAGTCCACGTGCTTCCTCTTGCACGATCTCTTCCTTGGGGTTCCTCTGAAGACAACTCAAGAACCCTCAGGAGGAGGGAACCCCACTGGGGTAACCTCAGGCCTCGGGCTCTGCTGGGACGGACAGGGGGAACCCCAAAAACCCAGTCTCCACGCCCAGGGAAGGTGTGGAAAACCGGAGAGATGGCAAGAGGACTTGGCCAAGGCACTCCTCATGGCTCTGAAAGCCGGACCCCCCGAATCCTGGGAGTGTCCGGCGAGCCTGATAGCCACGGAAGTCCCGCCAAGCACCGAGGGGAGGCTCGAACCGGGATAGGTCCCAAACATCACCCCGGTCCAGCCAAGAAGTCCAATACAAACTCGGGCCCGGCCCCGGGTTTGGGTAAGGGTCGGGGCCGACCCCGAGATCTCCACCCGCTCCAACAGCACCTGCTCCGGAGCCAAGCGGTCGGAGGAGGAATGGCAAGGGAAGGTCATCGGCTCAAACCACTGGGGAACCAAACAAATTTTTGGGAAAACTGGGGACTGGAACAGTCTTTGGAGCACCCTGTCTACAGAATCGACATCCCAAGAGAGAGGAAAAAGAACGGGTTCGAAGGCCTCTCCACGGCCCCAAAAGGGGTAGGGGACCGCCCGAGGCGACTATGAGTATCGGGCCCGGGAATACACACAGATTCCATCGGTGCCGAGGTAGACTTCGCCGAGGAGGAAGTGTCTGAGCGGCACCTTGCGGCTCCCAGCAGTGGAGGTAGCCTTTGATGCCCCAGCCATCGGCCCGGCCAGAGGAGTCGATACTGGTGGCATCGAGGCAGACGCAAACCCCGGCCCAAAATCTTGGAGCCAAGGAGAGGCCTGCCTAAGTTTTTTGGGATGGATCCGACGGACTGGTCGGAACCGCTCTTTTTTTTGGGGGAGCAGGAGAGGATGCCAAGGCTTCTTCAAAGGAAAGGTTTTTAACCCCTTTAAACCCCCCCCCTTTAAAAAGGGGAAAACAATTTAAATTTTTTCCTTCCTGGAAGACCCTTTTTGGGAGGGGGGAAAA
>NW_025058259.1:0-2500 GCF_019279795.1 Protopterus annectens | reverse complement strand
TATATACATATATATATATATATATATATTTGCAAAAAATGCCAAGGGACAGGAAGAACACCAACCAAGTGACAGTGAAGGATATTTATTCAACCAAAGCAGACGGTCCACAAAGCACATTAAAAATACAATACATTTTCATTCATAACAAACTTCATCAGATGCAGTCTGAAAACATAAAGTGCATTTATATAGCATCCTAAATTAACACATTTAACAGTCAATTAAGCAGAACGAATCAAAGTTGTAAAACAATTCTTTAAAACTTAATAAAATTAATAAATATATAAATTTCATTTATTTAAATACAAATAAATATATTTATAAACATAACTTTTAGCAGTGTCAATATGATAAGAAATGTCATGGAAACTGAATGGAAAAGGTTTATAAGTTTTACAGACTTAGACAAAATATCAAAGGATAATCTAAAAATTGTCTATAAAAATTCCCACAACCTAAAGAAACTAATAGAAAATGATTATGGGCAAGTGCGTAAAAGTATGAGAAGGAATGGAACATACAAATGTGGACACTATTCACAATGTATATATATGTATATAATAAGGAAAACATAGTTGTAGAAGGTAGGGATTTGGTAATAAAAGGAAAAGAATTTTACAACTGTGATTCTAGTGGTCTAATATATTTAGCAGTATGTCAAATATGCTCCAGTTTTTATGTTGGAAAAACTGAAAGGAAACTAAAGAAAAGAATATATGAGCATTATTATGACATACACACTAAAAATGAGACCAACGCTTTATACAAACACCAACTAATTTCCACAAATGCCCATTACTTATTTTTTGTTTTACAAAAGGTTAAGAAGGATATAAGAGGGGGGTTGTGAGAAGAAAGTATTGCGTACAGGGAGCTGTGGTGGCAAGTGACTTTACAAGCAAATGCATTACCAAGCTTGCATGAGAATATTTCCATAGCTCCCTATTAAAATTAAAAGCTGCTAAATTGTAAATTATAATTTTTTTATAAGACATTGTCATTCTATATGGTTTTACAAATACTTTTTTAAAACACCTTCCTTTGACACACATTCCGCTGCTTTAGTTTATTCAAATAGATAAAATATTTTTAAGAAAGGTAAATATAAGCTTTCTTAATTTGAAACTTAACTGTAGTACTTGCTTTAGCCACAAAATGAAGTATTAACACCATGAATAATAGGTCCAACGACAAAGTATGATTTTAGGTTATTAACAAGTACTGCGGTGGTGGTGCTGCGGTAGCATTGTCACCTCATAGCAAGACATGTCCCATTTGATTCTCAGCTAGAGCATCTTCTGTGTGGAGGCATACGTGAATGGGGCGTGCCTTCGTTGAAGGTTGTGCTGGTAACTCGGTACGTAAAAATCCACTACCAATCTTAGCGGACCGGAGTTCCACTGTGGTGACCCCTAACTGGGAAAAGCCAAAAGACACAAACAAACAAGTATTATTTTTTGAGGAAAGAGATTATTTTTTTATAATTATTAACAATTCAAGGCTTTTAACCTGCTTAAAGTGATTTTTATAAATATATTCATTTGCATGTAAATAAATGAAATTTATATATTTATTAATTTTATTAAGTTTTAAAGAATTGTTTCACAAGTTTGTTTCGTTCTGCTTAATTGACTGTTAAATGTGTTAATTTAGGATGATATATAAGTGCATTTTATGTTTTCAGACCGCATCTGATGAAGTTTGTTATGAACGAAAACGTATTGCATTTGTGAAACTTTAATGTGCTTTGTGGAACGTCTGCTTTGGTTGAATAAATATCCTTTACTGTCACTTGGCTGGTCTCCTTCATGTCCCTTGGCACTTTTTGCAGTTTTTCAGTGATTTTGTGCCTTGTTGGAACTCTTGTTTTGATTTACTTGTGGATTTACATTATGGATGTGGAAACTAACCTAGAGAGTGAAGGAAAGGGTACTAAGGAGGAGCTTGGACAGGCGAGGAAGTTAATTGGCCAACTTTCACAACTGGTAGACCTCCTTACCCCACTCAGCCAGTCCATGGTCGAATTGTTGACTAACATCAGAGAGAGGCGGAACCAGGAAGTTATTTGTCTTTCCCGCTCAAACCGCGTAAAAATAATATAGCTTCTACGTCTAAGGAAAGCAATAGAATGGTAGCTTCTGATTTATCGGACTTCAATTGTACACCACAGATTTTCAAAAATTCATATCCGGAAAATGAACTGGGAGGAAGTATACCTCTAGGCTAACAGCAATGGACATTCTTGGCAGCACTGGCAAGCGGGTTAAAGGAAAAAGACAAATGAATTAACCAGGTACAAATTAATAATAATAAAAAAAAGGACATGAAGGACTGGTTGCAGGTTAGTTTTACTAGTAAATTTGTATCCAAAACATATGAACCTGCACCAGTCAATGACTCTTATAACATCAAATTACACAAACTGTCTAAACTTTTACATAAATACAGGACTTTAGATATTGAGAAAAAATTATGTATCTAAAACAAAAATGAACCT
>NW_025058258.1:0-6781 GCF_019279795.1 Protopterus annectens | reverse complement strand
GAACAGTTGAAAATACATGGCATGTGCAGGTACAACTATACTACATGGCATCAAAACTAAAAAAATATGCAGGGGCTCATACTACATGGAATATGCAGGTACAGCCTAACAATGTTTTTGGGGGAAAGCTATACTAATGGAGGGCAGGTACAACTCATACTACATGGCACATCAGGTATATCTCATACTACATGGCATGGGGTACAGCTCATACTACATGGCAGGGCAGGTAAACTGATACTACATGGCATGTGCGGGACAGCTCATACTACATGGCAGGGCAGGTACAGCTCTAACTCAGTCACATGTAGGTACAGCTCATACTACATGGCATTCAGGTACAGCATACTACAATGCACCCAATCATACAGGGACATGCAGGTATATCTCATACTACATGGCATGTCAGGTACAGCTCATACTACATGGCATGCACGGGTACAATGATACTACATGGCATGTGGGGCAGCTCATACTACTGGCAGGGCAGGTACAGATACTAATGGAAATGAAAATATCTCATACTACATGGCATGTGCAGGTAAAGCTGATATACATATCTGTAGGTACAACTGATACTACATGGCATGTGCGTACAGTTCATATTTGGTTTGTACAGCTCTAACAAAGTCACATGTAGGTAGGCGCTCATACAATGGCATGCAGGACAGCTTATACTACATGGCATTTTTGGCACTCATACACATGGCATGTGCAGGTATATCTTTTTACATGGCATGCAGGACAGCTCATACTACATGGCATAATACCATTACAAGCTCTTACTACATGGCATGTGCAGATATAGCTCGCTTCATAGCGCCAGGAACAGCTGATAATATGGCATGTGCAGGTACAACTGATACTGCATTGGCTTCGTAACAGGAACAAGTCATACTACATGGCATGTGCAGGTACAAGTCTCATACTACTTGGCATGTGCAGGTACATTTATAATTCAGGTATGGCTCATACTACATGGCATGTGCAGGAATGCAGCTCATACTACATGGCATGTGCAGGTACAGCTGATATTACATATCATGTGTAGTGCATGGCAACTGAGTACTACATGGTACGTGCATGTACAGTTCATACTTCCATGGTATATGTACGTACAGCTCTAACTACATGCGCCAGCATGTGAGGTAGGTACAGCTCATAATACTACATGGCTTGTACAGGTACAGCTTAAACCATGATGCCCATGGCATATGCATCGGCACAGCTCATATTTCATGGCGTGTGCAGGTACCAACTCATGCTACATGGCACGTAATGCGGTGCAGTTCTAACTTCACCATGCTACATGGCACGTACAGGCATCAGATCATATTACATGGCATGTGCAGGTAAAACTGATAATGGCATGGCGCGTGCAGGAACGAAACTCATAATACATGGCATGTGCAAGTTAATAGCTCATACTAGCGCATAGAACGCAAGTGTTACAAAGCTCTAACTACATGCCCACAAGCTTAGATGGGGTATATCTCACTACTACCATGAGCATGTGCAAGGTACAGTTGATACTACATGGCATGTGCAGGTACAACTGATACTCAGTTAAGCTACGATGGCATGTGCAGGTACAGCTCATACTACATGGCATGCGCAGGTGATTGTCTCATACTACATGGCATGAGCAGGTGAAAGCCCGATACTACATGGCGCATGTACAGGAACAGCTCATGCTAAAATTGGCATGTGCAGGTACAGTTCATACTACAGCGGAATATGCAGGTACAGTTTAACTACATGTACATATCGTATTGTAGGTACAGGCTTCATACTATATGGCATTTTGTGTGCAGGTACAAGCTCATACTACATGGCTAAGTACCATACAGGTATATCTCATACTTGCATGGCAGTGTACTAGTACAGCTCATACTACATGGCATGTGCAGGTGGCAAACTGATACTACATGGCATGCAATAGTACATGCTTCATACCATGGCATGTGCAGGTACAACTGATACCATTACGGTAGGTGCAAGTATATGTCTCATACTATTATGGCATCGTAAGTACAGCTCATACTTACATGGCATGCAGATATATCCATACTACATGGCATGTGCAGGAACAGCTCATACTACATGGCATGCAGGTATTAGCTCATATGATATTATGTGTAGGTACAGCTCATACTACATAGCATGTGCAGGTACAAGTCATACTACATGGCACATGCAGGTATATCTCATACTACATGGCATGTGCAGGTACACCTCATACTAAATGGCACATACAGGTATATCTCATACTACATGGCAAGCGCTTGTACAGCTCATACTACATGGCATGCGCAGGTATAAATGATACTACATGGCATGCACAGGTACAACTGATAATACATGGCATGTGCAGGAACAGCTCATACTACATGGCATGTGCAGTTACAGCTCATACTACATGGCATGTGCAGGTACAGCTCTAACTACATGTCACATGTAGGTAGGTACAGCTCATACTACACGGCATATACAGGTACAGCTTATACTACATTGCATATGCATCTGCAACTCATACTACGTTGCACGTGCAGGTATATCTCATACTACATGGCATGTCCAGGTAGAGCTCATACTACATGGCATGCACAGGTACAAGTGATACTACATGGCATGTGCAGGAGCAGCCTCATACTACTTTGGCATGTGCAGGTACAGCTTATACTATATGGCACATGCCATGGGAATATCTCTATACTACATATAGCATGCAGCAGGTACATAGCTGATATTACATATCATGTGCAGGTACAACTGATACTACATTTAGCATGTGCAATGCACAAAGTTCATACTTCATGGTATATGCATGTACAGCTCTAACTACATGTCACATGTAGGAAGGTACAGCTCATACTACATGGCATGTACAGGTACAGCTTATACTACATGGCATATGCATTGGCACCTCATACTACATGACATGTGCAGGTATATCTTGTGCTACATGGCATGTACAGGCACAGCTCATACTACACGGCATGTGCAGGTAAAACTGATACCACATGGTAGGTGCAAGTATATCCCATACTACATGGCACGTGCAAGTACAGCTCTTACTACATGGCATGTGCAGATATATCTCTATGCCACATACATGGTTTGTGCAGGAACAGTTGATAATAGCTACGGCATGTGCAAGGCCACAACCGATACCACGCCAGCATGAGCAGGTAAAACTGATACTACATGGCTATGTGCAGGAACAAGCTCAAACTAAATAAAGCATGTGCAGGTACAGCCCATACTATCATGGAATGAGCTTAGGTCCAGCTACAAAGTAAATCTTTCAAGTTTCTATGTAGGTGGGGCAGCTCTTTATATCTAAAAATCTGGTTTTGTCTCCCCAGTACGCCCTTCCGCTTACATCACTAGTCGTACATTCCACCTCTAATCAGTCAAACATCACCTATATTACTACCGCTATAGGTTAGTGCCAGCCTAGAATCTTGTCCACTGGTCTCTAAATAACATGTTGTGAGCATCTGTACCTGTGTCACCGGTCCTCAGCCATGGTTTGGTTCTGACCTCTGGTAATTCCTACCAAACTCCATCCTATTGTTCCTCACCAATTTCTATCATAACCCTAGTATGAAAGCAGTCCTTCAGGGTCCCCTAACTTGCTCGGCGCAGCATGCATCATCATTGCTAATTTAGATATCCTAGTTAACCTGTCCCTGCACTATTGGGAATATGTGTCGTGAGGGTACGCTATCGAAGAAAGCAAGGTGTTCTTCCAACAAATCCAAACGCTTCGTCAACTGTAAATTCTGACATCCAAAAAGTCAATCTGTGTGCGTGAGCTGTTAACCATGAACCTCAAAAAAGTGGTGGTATGTAGGTAGGAGATGAAATCAGCTAAAGAATTGTCGTCACCATCCCAAAGAATAAAAATATCGTCCACAAAATGCTTATACATCTTAATATGACCTTTAATATGACCTTTCCATAACATGTTATTCAACACCATACTCCTCTCCCAAAAGGACAAGACAAGGTTGGCATAAGTGTTAGCATTAGGTGCCTACGCCATCCCCCGCCTTCCGCCAGTTCATACGCTTCGGTCTCACACCCGCAGCCATTACTAATATTCAGCACCAAACCGCCAAACCCCTACGGCAACGAATCCAAACAATGGCGACGCCCAACCCCGCAAAGAGCTCCCAGAAATGGCTCAGATCCCATAATCATTGCCTATGATAGTAAGAGGTTCTGATGTCCATAGTTACCATATAACTCAATTATCAAATCCTGTCTAATCATAGTCTCTTTAAGTTTTTCAAAATTGGCCTGTATCTGAGAGCACATTGTCTGACCTTATTTAGATACGGCTTCTTAACTCCGTCTCCAACTAAATCGAACATTTTCATCACCTAACCTCTACCAGACACTATAGGTCTGAGAGGTGGTCAGTTTCTTGATTTTATGTATTTTGGTAGAGCTTTGAATATTGGTGTCACTGGTTTCTCTATCATAAGAAATTTTAAACAAATCTTCACTAATCAGTTTGTCATCCAAAACCGCCAAATCGCCAAGCGTACCTCCACAACCCTCTTCGGCTAATCTAAAGGATTTCGAGACTGGGGTATAATGATCAGCATTCTGTAAACAAACCCAACAGCCACTCTCTCACAACAGTGCGGCAACCAACAACACCAATGCAACTCTTCGTCGTTACTTCTGACAGAATATCTGCATTATTCCTAAGATCATAAAGCTTGTCTCTGTGTAGGACTTAAATTATAGGAACTCTTACCATATGTGCCCTCCTGAAAATAGCATTATCAGATCTTAATTCATTACGCATTATCGAACAAGTTCATAGCAGGTGAAAGTGGCGCTGGGACAAAACCATCATTGCCTTAGACATGGTGACACTGAGTTATCACCTCCAAAATCTGTTCTCGCCAAAACCGCCGGGCTTATCAAAACCATGTCCAAGCACAACGTCAGCCATGGCCAACAAGTCCCAGCCCTTTCATTTCCAAAACAAAACACCCATCTTCAGACAATCTGTAAGATGAAAGGTTAAAACAATACCAGCATCCGCTTAACAGTCAGTGCAGCAGCTTCCTTGTTGTAATGCCCCGTCCCGCGCTTTGTCCACGTCCTTCTTCTTGATATGCGCCGCAGTTCCGTAAACTGATATTACATGGCATGTAGGTACAGTTCATAATTTCATGGTATGCATTGTATAGCTCGGCACCCGGCATGTCATACGGTGGTAGGTACAGCTCATACGCTACATGGCATACAGGTACAGCTTATAATACATGGTATATGCATTGGTAGCCCATAATTACATGGCATGTGCAGTTATATCTTTGTGCTACATGGCATACGTACGGTGGTACAGCTCTTACTACATGGAATGTGCAGGTAAAACTGATACCACATGGTAGGTGCAAGTATTATCCCATACCTGCCATGGCACGCTATTACAGCTCTAAACAATTTCAAGCACGCCAGTATCGCTGAACTCAATACCGCCACCATACGCAAGCGGCACCAGCCGACAACGCCGGGCCATACGCAAGCAACTGATACGGCATGCAGGAACAGCTCATACCTGGTACGGCATGTGCAGGTACAAGTCATACTATATGGCATTACGCGCATGTATATCTACCATATGGCCTGTGCAGGTATTAGCTGATACTACCTAGCATGCAGGTACAGCTCAGGAATAAATAAAGTACAGTCTATCTGATAATACATGACCTGTGCAGGTACAGCTCATACTTCATGGCATTGCAGGTGCAATTGATACTACATGGCATGTGCAAAACAGCTCATTCTATATGGCATGTGCTGGTCTTGCTCGCAGTACATAGCATATGCAGGTATAGCTGATACGACATGGCATATGCAGGAACAGTTTGTACTAAATTGCATGTGCAGATACAGCTCTTATGACATGGGTGCAGCTATAATTCATTCTACATGGCACATGCAGGTATATCTCATACTACATGGCACGAGCAGGTATAGCTCATACTACTTGGCATGTCTAAGTTCAACGCATACTTCACGGAACATACAGGTATATCTCATACTACATGGCATGTGCAGTATAGCCTTCCATAATTACATGGCATGTGGTACAGCTCCATACCACATGGCATGCGCAGGAAATAACTAATGCCATATGGTCGTACATATACAGCTCCATACTACGCTTTGGCATGTGCAGGTAGAACTGGATAAAATGGCAGGTGTAGGTATTCTCTACATACTCATATGGTATGCATATAACTGATACTATATGGCATGTGCAGGTACAACTGATAATACATGGCATGTGCAGGGAACAGCTCATACTACATGGCATGCGCAGGTACAGCTCATACTACATGGCATGCACATGTACAACTGATACTACATGGTATGTGCAGGAACAGCTCATACCTACTTGGTATGTGCGCACACCATAACAATGCTACGCAAGGCACAACCGACACAACAAGACAGACGGCAACATCACATTACCATACGGTACGTACAGGTAGAGCTAGCAAGCAAGTAGACTGATAACAAAAGTAGTTTAATAAAATCCACTCAACAGCATAGTAGCATCCTAAAACAACTGGTTTCGCCACGGGTTGTAAACCTAGCCTTCTTCAGTGTACAGCAAGGAGGCTTAACAAAATTGTTGTATTTAAAACAAGTAGAGCCATACTGATTGGTTAAAGGTTTTGAACATTTACATTGTAAACAATCAGCATGAATAATGTTTTTTTGGAAAAACATTCAGGTTTTTCAA
>NW_025058257.1:0-6988 GCF_019279795.1 Protopterus annectens | reverse complement strand
GGGGGTAGGGTCTCCATCCTGTGTAGTGGGATAACTGCTCAGGCACTCATTCAGCAGGCTGTGCCTGAGGGTGAGGGCTTTTATGACTGGAACATGGTGCATCAGTGTGGTGCCTGTTCGTTCCAGAAGGTTTGTGTAGAGCAAAGCCTGGAAGTTATCTGGTCCCATGATGCTGTGATACTGGCTTGAGAGTGCCTTTACCTTGTGCAGCTGTGATGACAGCAACTTTGTGCCCTCCCAAGATAGAGATGTGCCTCTTTCATGGATGAGAGGGGTAAAGTTAACACTGATCCTATCTTCCAGGATGCTGCCAACATCAGCTGGGTCTGTGTTAGTGCCATTGAGCTGTAACTCAGAGCAGATCTGAGTGTTGCTAAGACATGGACCTGTCTGCTGGGCAGAGATCTCCTGAGTAGACACAGGCATGCAACAGGAAAGTACAGATTGAGCTAAAATTCAATCTTGTTGCATGGGGTAACTGTTTGAGGCCAGTAATCCTCCTTGTTGAGGTGGTGCACTTCCAGTGGTCTTTCCAGCTGCTGAAGGTGCCTAGTCAGATTCATCGCAAGTGTGTTGTGGTACTCTCTGACGGGTCTGATGACTGATGGGTAGAGGGAACCTCCTTCGCCCTACATGCAAAGACCTTGGCAGTTTGTGGGAACACATAGCATGATTTTCTGATCACTTTGTGAATGTGTTTTTGGAAGTAGACACGACTCCACATTTGTCCATAGATCTCTTATTATCACCTCCATATTTAGTGTGTTGGCACCTATGTGGTATTTAAATGCAGCTCGAGGCCATAATTTTGACACGACATCTGTCTGACTGAGACCCTTTTTAAGGATGTCTCTGTTGTCCCAAACATCGATTATTACAACTTTTTGGCAGTCATCCACAAACCTTGCTAAACATAGCTCCCTCGTGGTGGTTTGACTGTATTTCTGAAAAGTATACACCAGACAGGAGGGGTCCCAGGACTGAGCCATGGGGGACAGCAGTTGTTACCAGCTTGTACTGGAGACT
Organism: Protopterus annectens; assembly: GCF_019279795.1. Lineage (NCBI taxonomy): Eukaryota > Metazoa > Chordata > Ceratodontiformes > Protopteridae > Protopterus > Protopterus annectens. The sequence goes on along the minus strand of NW_025058257.1, from coordinate 5,962 downwards.
GAACTTCTTACCTTGTGTGATCTATCTGTGCCCCAGTTGGCAATGCATCAGATGACAGACATATTTATGCACAGGTTGTTGATTTTGTGGATACGACATGTGTCTGTGATGTTGGCAAAGGGCTTTTCAAGGTCTATGTGGGACGTGTGTAGCTCATTTCATTGATGTATGTCCTGGGTGACTGCCTTGAAAACAATTTAGCAGCTTTGGGAACCATGATATGCCCATGACCAAACCTAAATTGGTAGGGTTGGGTGTGTGTAGGCTCCCAATAGCTCTGTTTATGAGTTCCATCATGATGGACTCATGGCCTTGCAGATCAGGGCTTAATAGCGAGCTTGCGTAAGACAATAGTTCCCATGGTCTGTTGTGCACCAACACTTGTGGAGTGTGCCAAATGTTGCTGTAACACATTCAAGCAGCTTCATATCCTGTATGTACAGAGGGTGAGGCTCAACAGACTATTTCTTGTTCAGGTGCAGGGTCTGTTTATTCTGAGTTCACTTTATGACAGCTAGGGGAAACAATGTAATCCCATAGATCCGCCGTGGTTTTCAGGTTTGAAGGAGCTGTTTCTACCCATTCTATATGGGATATCTGTGCTTTCACAATCTCCAGGTATGATGATAGGGCCTTTTGTCAGTGAGAGAGGGGTATGTATGTATGAGCCTGTCTGACAGGATGTTGGCAATGTCAGTCATTTACAGTTTGCACTGACTCAGGACATATATGAGTGTACATTGCTATTTATGACATAGCGGAAGGAAGCATCGTGGTTCTCTATCGACTCTTTCACAGATTATTTTGCCAGAACATGGATTGGATAATATTTGGAGGGCACATTGTTTATTGATGATACTGATTGCAGTTTTATTGATCTTCTTTGCTTTTTCACTTTCTGTGAACAAGTACTTGTGGTACATAGTTTGATTATGACAGGGTTCCAATATATTATATGTGTCTGTTTTCATATAACTGTGTGCACAAGGCAGGATTGGTGAATAGTGACAGGTTCCTGGGGTAAAACATGCAATTGCCAGATATGTGTGGCCCACTGCTGTACTCAGACATGACCTAAGTGTGTGAGCATGCCCAGTATGACCTTTCAGTGTGTTGCTGAATGAAATCCACTGCATTTGTTGAAGTGTGTGAGCACGCCCGGTATAGACATTTATGCTATATGTGTGTGGAAAATCAAGTTGTATTTTTACTGCAGGGCTCACCTTTGTGTCATAAATCAACAGGGATTATGCTGTGCCTGCAGGGCTTCCATGAGACACTTTGCATAGACTTATCAACATTTCTGCATACGGGGGGGGGGGGCAGCTATTCTTTGTATATTTCTACCCAGGGGCACACCTGATTGTTACTGTGGGTGTACATAGGATGAGGGGTTCACCTGACACTTATACACATTTGCTAGGCCTTACACGAAATGTAATCGAGCATGTGTTTGGGCTGCTCAAGTCATGGTTCCGGTGCCTGGACACATCTGGTGGAGCCTTGCAGTACTCACCAACTATATGTACCCAAATTGTCATGGCATGTGCTATGCTACATAATATGATCCTGTGAAAACAGCTGCAGCAGGAGCAGCAGAGGGCTGGACCAAACAGCTCCCCACCATTGCTAAGGCCATCACAGGCAGAGCATGACTCGGAGGAGGAACAACCTGAGCCTGCCCCAATAGGCAGAAGGAGGCATGCCCAGTATGCCTTGGTCTTGGCAAAGAGGCAACGCATAGCACATATACTGGCTCAGTAAGAACCCTGGAAATTATACTTCTCTCTGACTCGCACATATAGTAAAAGGGATGCCTAACTTGACACTACCTGTTTACCAACATGTATAGAGAGTGTACTATGTGCATCCGACATAGGCAGCCCTGCAGCACCACCTGAGGCATGATTGTCATGTTTTAAGCAATATAAAGCAGTGCTAAACAGCTATTAGCACCATTTAGTATATGTAAACAAAATTGCACCCACTAACTAGCACAACTTTGGGCAATGTTGAGCAATATTGGGCAATGTTCAGAAATGTTGGTTAACTTTGAGCAATGTTGGGCAAGTTCGGGCAAAGTTGGGCATAGTTGAGCAAAAGCAGGTAAACATGCTCATATTTGCTTTATTGGTTCTTATGCAGTCTGGTCTGCCCAGTATGAAAAATAAATGCAGTGACAGTCCTGAAACCCAGGATACTGTGCACTATAGTCACAGTACTGAATCACTAAACCATGACAGTATTTCACTGATCAGCCTATATGAAGAAATGTTGATAGGTCTATGCAAAGTGTCTCATGGAAACCCTGCAGGCACAGCATAATCCCTGTAGATTTATGACACAAAGGCGAGCCCTGCAGTAAAAATGCAACTTGATTGTCAACACACATATAGTATAAATCTTAATATTGGGTGTGTTCACACACGTCAACAAATGTAGTGAACCTCAGACAGTAACATGCTGAAAGGTCACACTGGGCATGCGCACACATTTGAATAAATGAGGCAAATGTCAGGCAACAACATACTGAAAAGTTCAAACTGGGCATGCTCACACACCCTAATGCCATGTCTGAGTACAGATAGTGAAAGGGCCACACATATCTCACACAGTTGCATGTGTTAACTCCAGGAACCTTTCACTATTCACCAATCCTGCTTTGTGCAATACAGTTATATATGAAAACAGACACATATATAATATATTGGAACTCCTGCCATAATCAAATAACATTATGTACCACTCAGGATAATGAGGGTTGTTCAGCATTAAAGTAGAAAAAGCAAAAGATTAAAAACATCCAATCAGTATCACTAATAAACAATGTGCACTCCAAACATTATACAAACCAGGTTATGGAAAAATTATCTGCGAAGGAGTCCATACAGAATCGTGACACTTCCTTCAGCTATGTCATAAATAGTATTGTACACTCATATATGTCCTGAGTCAGGGCCAAGTGTAAATGACTAACAATGCCAACATCCTGTCAGTCAGGACTCCATACATACATACCCACCTCCCACTGACCAAAAAAGGCCTCTATCATTACCATCATACCAGGAGATATCACATGTAGAATGGGTAAACAGCTCCTTCCAAAGCTGAAAACATGGTGAATCAATGGGATTGCTACATTGTTTCCCCATATAAAATAAGTAACTGGAACTTCGCAGAACAAACAGAGATTCCTGCACCTGAACAGTCTGTTGAGCTTCCTCACCCCTCTACAGGATATGAAACTGTTGAATGGGTTACAGCAAATATCTGGCACACTCCACCAAGTGTTGGTACAATAAACAGACTATGGGAACTATAGTCTTATAACTCTATGAAGTCTGATCTGCAAGACCATGGAGTCCATCATGATTGAAGTCATAAACAGAGCTATTTGTAGCCTAAAAACACACAATCCTACCAACTTTGGTTTGGTCATGGGCAGACCATGGTTCCCAATCCTGCTAGACTGTTTGCAAGGCAGTCACCTAAGACATACATCAATGAAATGAGCTACACACGTCCCACATAGACTTAGAATAGCCCTTTTCCAACATCCCAGACACATGTCGGATCCACAAAATCAACAACCTGTGCATAAATATATATTGTCATCTGACCAATTGGCAGCTGGGCCACAGATAGATCACACAAGGTAAGAATTGTGGAGTCCTGTTCAAGCTGGTAACATCTGCTGTCCCCCATGGCTCAGTCCTGGGATTGCATAAAACTAAGTGCACACACATTACCATGTCTAGTCTGATGATGTCAGCATCCCACAAGTATAGCATGAGAAATGAAACCTCCCAGTAAAGCATATAGCGTGTCATTTTAATGTGTATTTCTGTAGTATCATAACATCATTAGGTAGGATTTTGAATCCTGCAATTGTTGAGTGTGTGTGTGTGTGGAGGGGTGTGTAATTTCCTTTGAGAGAAGTGTCCTTTTTGGAGACTAGAAAAACGCCTTAAAAGTGGTATATTTATCTTTGGCAAGTCTGATGATGTCAGCATCCTACAAATATAGCAGTGGAAATGACAACTCCCAGTTAAGCATGTAGCGCTTTGTGTTAATGCGTATTTCTCTAATATCATAACATAGTTAGGTAAGGATTTGATCCTGCAGTTTGTGTGTTTTTGTTTGATTTCCTTTGAGAGGAGTGCCCTTTTCAGAGACTAGGAAAATGCCTTAAAAGTGGTATATTCATCTTTGGCAAGTCTGATGATGTCAGCATCCTACAAATATAGCAGTGGAAATGACAGCTCCCAATAAAGCATCTAGCGTGTCGTGTTAATGCGTACTTTTCTAGTATCATAGCATAATTAGGTTGAGGTTTGAATCCTGCAATTGTTGAGTGTGTTTCTGTGTGATTTTCTTTGAGAGAGGTGCCCTTTTTGGAGACTAGGAAAAAGCCTTAAAAGTGGTATATTCATCTTTGGCAAGTCTGATGATGTCAGCATCCTACAAATATAGCAGTGGAAAAAACAGCTCCCCGTAAAGCATGTAGCATGTTGTGTTAATGCGTATTTCTCTAATATCATAGCATAGTTAAATAGGGGTTTGAATCATGTAATTGCTGAGTGTGTGTGATTTCCTTTGAGAAGCATGCCCTTTTTGGAGACTAGGAAAACGCCTTAAAAGTGGTATATTCATCTCTGGCAAGTCTGATGATATCAGCATTCTACAAATATAGCAGTGGAAATGACAATTCCCAGTAAAGCATATAGCGTGTTGTATTAATGCGTACTTCTCTAGTATCATAACATAGCTAGGTAGGGGTTTGTGTGTGTGTGTGTGTTTCTGTGTGATTTCCTTTGAGTAGAGTGCCCTTTGGAGATCTAGAAAAATGCCTTTTAAAAGTCAATGATATTCATCTTTGGCAAGTCTGATGATGTCAGCATCCTACAAATATAGCAGTGGAAATGTCAACTTCCAGTAAAGCATATAGCATGTCGTGTTAATGCATACTTCTCTAATATCATAACATGATTAGGAAGGGGTGCGAATCCTGCAATTGCTCAGTGTGAGGGGGGGGTGTGATTTCCTTTGACAGGAGTGCCCTTTTTGGAGACTAGGAAAATGCCTTAAAAGTGGTATATTCATCTTTGGCAAGTCTGATGATGTCAGCATCCTACAAATATAGCAGTGGAAATGACAACTCCCAATAAAGCATACCGCGTGTTGTGTTAATGCGTATTTCACTAGTATCATAACATAGTTATGTAGGGGTTTAAATCCTGCAATTGCTGTGTGTGTGGGGGATGTGTGATTTCCTTTGAGAGGAGTGTCCTTTTTGGAAACTAGGAAAACACACAGAAGTGGTATATTCATCTTTGGTAAGTCTGATGATGTCAGCATCCTACAAATATAGCAGTGGAAATGACAGCTCCCAATAAAACATATAGCGCGTTATGTTAATGCATACTTCTCTGGTATCATAAGATAAGTAGGAAGGGGTTTGAATCCTGCAATTGCTGAGTGTGAGGGGGTGTTGTTGCTGTGTGGTCTCCTTTGAGAGGAGTGCTCTTTATAGAGACTAGGAAAATGCCTTAAAGGTGGTATATTCATCTTTGGCAAGTCTGATGATGTCAGCATCCTGCAAAAATAGCAGTGGAAATGACAACTCCAAATAAAACATGTTGCGCGTCATATTAATGCTTACTTTTCTAGTATCATAATCTATTTAAGTAGGGGTTGGAATCCTGCAATTGCTGAGTATGTGGTGTGGGGGGGAGGTGTTTCTGTGTGCTTTCCTTTGAGAGGAGTGCCCTTCTTGGAGACTAGGAAAACGCCTTAAAAGTGGTATATTCATCTTTGACAAGTCTGATGATGTCAGCTTCCTACAAATATAGCAGTGGAAATGACAACTCCCAGTAAAGCATATAGCGCGTTGTGTTAATGAGTACTTCTCTAATATCATAACATAATTAAATAGGGGTTTGAATGCTGCAATTGTTGAGTG
>NW_025058255.1:0-6139 GCF_019279795.1 Protopterus annectens | reverse complement strand
TGGTTCAAAGGTTTTTCCAATACAAAGTTAAGGTCCCAGGCTGGAGTGGGAGCTCTCCTGGGGGACCTTACATTTTTGGTCCCATCTAAGGAATTGTCTTAGCAGAGGATGAGAGAAGAGGGGTGGCTCAGTATTATAATGTGCTGAAATAGCAGAGGCATGAATCTTAATTGAAAAGAACGATAGGCCGTTGTGTAGCATTTCTGTTAAATAATCTAGAATATGAGGTAAGTTGGGCACCGTTGTGCCCATCCCCTGAGCCTGGCTCCAGGAACAGTATCTTTTCCACTTTTTTTAATAGAATTTTCTAGTACTAGGCCTCCTTGCCTCAAGAATGACATCCAGCACCTGCTTACTGAGGGTTGCTAGAGGTGAGCTCAGGAAATTAGCCAGGGTACAAGGTTCAGGGTTTGAAGCTGAGGGTGCAGAATCTGGCCAGCCTGCTGGGACAGCAGACAAGGGAGCCCGCAGGATTTTTTGCAGGGGGGTGCAAACCCAGAGCCCCACCCACATAGCTCTCCCTGCCCCCTGCCCCCTGCCAACACAGCCCTGCCCCCCCCCACCCACACAGCCATTCCAGTGTCCCATTACTTGGCTATTTCTTCCCATTTGCCGTAGACACTGTTCAAATCTCTGTGTGCATACTGTTTTATGCTTTAGTTCTACAATGATTACAGGCAGTTGGATTTAATTTACAACTTTTATTTCAAACATTATAGCCCAAACACTGAGACATTTACTAAACCTAAACAAAGCAATAGTCTTACAATGAAAACAGACTTGGCATTAAAGCTTCTCTACTTTTGAAACTCACATTCAATGAAACAGCATTGAAACCCACATTCAAAGAAAATGCATCTGGACAGTAGCAGGTTATTTACCTTTGAACTGTTTTCAAGCAATAGGCTCCTTGCACACTGTTAGGGCCATGCAAACGATTTGATTTACCTGATTGTATTAATTATAATATATAATATATAATTGAATTATATCCCTTGTATTATACAGCAACACTTGTTTGAGTGTCTCTGCCGAAGTAAAAGTAATCTGAATAATTCCACATTAAAGATATCTGAAACTAACGAAGATGTTGTTGCTAGAAAACTGTATATTTCAGTGTTTCATCTACAAATTCAGTGCCTGCTTCTGTCAAAGAATAAATTGCCTATGTTAAATTAAAAAATGGTAAGCTGGTATATTGCAATAGAAAATGGATTGCAAGCTGAAAAACAGGTTCATAATTATTAGGCATCTCATCCAAAGGAGGACATCCTGAGGACTGCAGCATACAAATGTATATGTGTTGTGTGGTGAATAGAACCTCAAGCCTTTGAGACAAGATGCAGATCACTTGTGGTGCTACTAATATAGCTTTAAAACTTTATACCACAATAGAGATAATACTATTTACAACAAAATAGTTGCACATTGTAAATAGACTTGAGAAGAGCAGCATGTGAACTTCATTTCTTAAACCTCAGTTCCTTGAAATGCACTTAATTCCACTTGTTAACTCTAATTGGCATTTCGCTTTCTCTCACACAAACATACTGCTGAACCCCTGGTTATCTCAACCTTAGCAGCAAGAAATCTGGACAGTTTTAAAAATAAATAGGGTTGTGATTATAAATATACCTCTATAAACTTAGAAATTGTAAGAGTAACAGGATTTAGCAGCATGCATTTTCTAAATATGAGACTTAAAACTGAAAATGTCCCATTATTTAGCAACCTAATCCTTTTAGGAGGAATATAAAGGCAATCCGACATCTGCAAAACCTGACAGCTGAGGGTATGCTACCTCCTCTATACGCATACACACACACCAGCCAATTCTGGGTCAGATTGAATTAGTTCTGGGAAGGTTGCACTGAACGGCAATCAGGTGTTTGATCTGGCGGTGGAAACTTGTAGCCAGTGATAATCCGATCTGCAGCTTTCCAGCAATGAGCATTAAAGCATTTTAGCAGAGCATTGTTTCATCACTACCTATTGTTTGTACATAAGCTGGGTAGCTGCTTCAAACATTTGCCTTTTTATCATTACAGGCACATTTACCCACCAGAGCGCTTTCAGGTTTTTGACTCCAGGAGCTACTTAGTTGTCGCGAGGTGGCTTGGCTTTTAAGTATGGGTAGCAATGCTTTATTTCACCATATACCATTAAAGTTTCACCCAACCACAAGTGTAATTAACACACAGAATGCCAAGACACTGGTCTCCAATAAAACGAATGAGCCTCCTGAAAATACCCTAACCTGTCCTTTTATTACACAAATACTGCCATATGCATTTCAATACCCAAAGGCTTATATATTACTTCCAGGTTATGTAAATATTCTCTGGCATGGCAACAACGGTAAAGGCTTTCAATATGGTAATTTTTAACAATATGCTGGCTAAAAGCTTACTTGCATCTTACAATCTCCTCGGCTGGCTTACCTGATGTCTATAAACCATGAAAGCTACTTAAATAGTGCAACAGGGCACTGTGACAGCATGCAGTTCAATAATACAGAAGCATAAACTAACAGTGTAAAAATCTGATAGGAAAACTGTGAACATTCTTCTATAAAAATCAAGGACAGATGAAAGCCACGGTCGATTTGTGATTCAATTGGGATGGGGGGAATACTCCACCTAAACCCTTGGCCTCCTTTTGGACTGCCATCCAGAGCCACTATAATGTGGGTGCAATAAGTATGTCATAATTTGAATGTCTCTATTGACAGTGATGGCTTTCCTGTCACCCATACCCTCCTTCAACTTCTGAGTAAGAAATTCAGTGTACATACATAGAACTAGAAGTGGACATATAAAATTCAAAAATATACTAATTTTTAAATATTACCTTATTAACTTAGATAATAGAACAGTAGTAGATCTTGTGGCACTAGTAATGAATTTCTGAAGGGTATAAACCTGAAACCAAATGTTCAGCCATTATTTTTTAACTTCAATCTTTAATGATCATATGCCATTACTAAGGAAAACAGACCAAAATGTGATGTAAATACCTGTCAAAAGCGACACCTTTAATATTAACATTGTTAACTTGAGCAGTTAACAAACAAAGAGAGCACTACACGCATTTCTCAATAAAAGTAGTTATATAACTTGATCATTATAGTTATATATACTGTAAACCCTCCCATTTCCTTCCAAATTGCCATATTTTGGAGAGGTGATTATTAGGAGAGCAACATTTTGAGCCACAAACTGGGACAATTAGAGAGGTTTGATATTCTAATCTACAGTGCTTGGATTTGGTATCGCACTCTCAACCTCTTAATGCAGTGATATTCGACAAGGCCCAACATATTGGGGAAACATACAAACACTACTAAAAATGCTCTTGCATAACTTGACAGTCTTGCATTAGTACGCATTTTCTCTTGAAGGTTATGACATCTGAAACCTGTCTGTCATTTGAAAGTGACTCTTAATTCCAAACGTGATTTGCCAGAAACCACAAATCTTATGTGGAGGAACAAACCAAAATAAGAAGCAAATATCTATTCATTCTGCAAAGATATGGACAACGAGGTATAGCAAAAACCAACAGTCTGAGTTTACACCACAAAATCACATGGTTCATAGAATTATAGGTTCAATAGCCATCTCGCCCATGCTACTTATAAGCTCAGCCCATAAGCGCGTGGCTTTCGGCCAATTCCTTTTGCGCTCTGAATAAAACCATCATTCTTGCTGTGCCTCGCCAAGCAGTGACACTGGGAAGTAACTCGGGCATACTACCATGCATCTCCATCCATTGGTCAAGATTCCTTCTGAACAGTGCCAGCGAGGTGCCTGGCCTCATGTACCAGGATTTTGCCCCATAGGAACTTGGGTGATGAATCTGTCCTCCAGCACGCTCTATTAATAACTGCGGTCAAGTTTAAGTCTCCCGCCTTGTGGTTCTGAGGATCTAGATTTTGAGGTGAAGCATATTCATCAAATCTGGGCTTGACATGGCCTTATATGTCAGGCACAGGTCACCTCTGAGCGCCGGCATGAGACTGAATAGAGCTAGAGTTCTTCAGTCGGCAGCATACATATATTTTTGAGACCCTTTTATCCTTTGTGAGGAACGCTTAGCCTTTCCAGCTGCAGGTGTCGGGTCAGATACATTCCGACGGGGCATTGCACCAATCACAGGTCTAATGAGGATATAATAGGGGACGAGGACTTCCTTTGATCTAGATGTAACCTTCATGATCAGGGTGGGCAAGGTAGAAGGTTTTCTCTCAACTACTTTAGCAACATGAAAGTCAAAACGAAAGGCTACTGTCAATCAGTCCTGCATCCTTGATGACTTCTTCAAAGGAAAGGTGCATTGCCCATATGGTAAAATAGGTAACCTTGTTTTTCTCCTCAAGGGTATGACTATGCATTTTCATAACTTATGCCAGCGGGCTCTGGCACCAGTTATCCGCTTTGTGAGGCCGTCTTTTCTGAAGGATATCTGTCTCAGATGTGTTTTCTGACTGTGGCGTTTCCAGTTTGCAGTCATCTGCAAACTTTGACAGTTATAACCTCCTGTGTTTGCTTTCACCAGAAAGCAGATGCTTAACAGAGTGACCCAGGACTGAGCCCTGTGGGACACCCCAGAGCAGGCTTTGAGTCTCGACATGGCTCCAGCACTTGACCCTGTGGGTTCTTTGCTTTCACTTAGCTAGTTTGGTAACCCATCTTGTGACAAGGGTTTACATTCAAGCCAGATGAGTTTTCGATGACACCTGAGTGGGGCATTGTGTTGAAGGCCTTTACAGGTCGAGAGGTAGCCACTGTGTTCTTATCAATGGCCTTGGTGACTGTCCTTTCAAAACGTCAATCAAGTTTAAAAGGCATGATCTGCCTTTGACAAAAGCCAAACTTCGCTGGATCCAAAGTCTGCAAATTCTATGTCTTTATTTATGAGTTCCATTATGATCCTTCCATGGCTTTGCAGATAAGTCTCTGTCAAGCTACCGGGATGGTATCGCAGGGTCGGGTGGAGGCACCACCTTGTGATGTGGGGACCACAGCTGCAAGGCGCCACCCTGGCACATATCCTGAGTGTGGTACAGATTAAAACAGGCCGTCCCAATCATGGGTTTAATTCCTTGGCTGAGTTCGTGGAGTTACAGCCGTGACACCATCCCGGTCCTATGGATGCTGTGTTTTTGCCTTGGAGAGAGCAGTTCTCACCACATGCTGGAGATGTTTGGGGCTGCCAACTTCATATAGATATCTCCTTTTGGGGGGAGAAGTTTGCACTGAACCTGTCAGCCAGTATGTTGGCAATGTGTGTAGGTTCAGTAATCTTCACATCATTTTGAACTAATTCTGAGCATATCTGGGAGTTTCCTCCTAGGTTTCTAACATAGCTAAAGAAGGCCTTATGATTGTTTTTGAGTCCTTGGCGATTTTTCTCTCAAAATTTGCCTTGGATGATTTTATGAGAGCTCTTAGTTTTTTACTTATAATGATCAAAGGTGTCTTACCTTTCAAGGATTTTGCTCTATCTTGTAGTAGCTTCCTCCTTTTGTTGTAGAGCTTGTTTATGGCTGGGGTCCACCAGACTGGACGCTTGCCTTTGGTACAAAGAGTCTTAGTTTTGTTTGGGATTGCCTGATCCATGCAGTCCTGTAGGTGCTGTTAGAAGGCATTTGCAAATGATTCAGCGGTTTGAGTAATGTTTACCACTGGCTCAGGGGCCTTAAAGGAGACCACACTAGTTTTTAGAAGGGTGAAGTCGGCTTTTGAGAAGTTTTTCACTGTGGTCTTTTTTATTTCAGGTGGGGGCGGGATGAGGACCTCCAGCGAGATTAGTTTATGATCTGATCTCACCAGTGAGGGGTATACTTCCGGTGTTGAACATTGTGATCCCATGTTCGTGATGATGAGATCAAGTATGTTTTCTCCTCTTGTGGGGATGGTGACTAGTTGTTCCATGGCATTTGAGTTTATGAACTCCAGGAACCTTTGGGCTAGAGTGTTTGGTCTTGAGTAGTGTTCCCAGTCTATATTAGGTTAGTTGAAATCACCTAGTATGATGGTGTTTGGAGATACATTTATCCTCCAATGTTTTCAGGAAGGCCATGAGGTTCCTGAGTTTAGAGGGTGGCCGTAACATGCTACAAATTGCAGAGCAGTAA
>NW_025058254.1:2500-6588 GCF_019279795.1 Protopterus annectens | reverse complement strand
AATTACCTGGAATTTGGTATTAATAACAGTGAAAAACATCATCATTGATAAGATCATATCATTCTCTATAGGAGATATTATTTTAGCTGGTGATTTTAATTGTATACTACATGAAAGTGATACTACCACTATAGGAAAAGAAGAATTACATCTAATGCAAAACATTTAAATGATTTTGCTAATTCTTATCATTTGAATGATATTAATAATCAGATAGATTCAAAATCATTACCATACACCTTTTTTCTAACAGATACAAAACTTATTCAAAATAGATAGGGTCTTTATTTCTAACCAGATGGTAACAGATTTAATTAATTCCAAAATCATTTCATGTCCTATATCTGATCATAATTCAATTGTTTTTGAATTCATGATAAAAATACTCATAATGTTCAGATCAAAAGGATACCAGCATACTTAACTCAACTAAAAGACTATAAAGAATATATACTTTCAGAAGTAACATTTTCTAGACATAAATAATACTCCTGAAGTCTCCATTGTCTATGTTTGGGATGCCTTAAAATCATATCTATATGGACAAAGTATCAGATGGTATAATAACAAAAGGAAATCTTGGGATAAGGAATTGTTAGATATTCAAAGTAAATTAGACTCTTATAAACATAATAATAAAGAAAATATTATGGACAAGAAAGCTGTATTGAAGAAATAAACAAACTAAATGAGAAAAATGCTGGAAAAGAAATTTTAACTTATAAAGTTAAATAACTTTAGAGAAATACAAAAGTTTCTTTTGTCTTTATTCAATAAGCCCCAAACAATTACATATAGACTAAAAATAAAAACAAAAGATTGTAATAAACAAAACCATGTCAAAGAAATCTTTCTCTAAGGAAAAAAGAAAAGAATGTTTCTAGTATGTACCACAGAAAATACTGGACGACTTTGAAATCCATCACTTCTCACAAGATACTAATCCATAACAACATTAATATTGAACCTAAAAAAAAGATAAAAAATAAAGGAGTTTTTATAACCACAAACATGGAATAAAAAGCTTAATAAACAACAGGATTAAACTTCTATTGGACACAAGAGTATTTCATATACAGTAGTTATTACACAAAAATAAATAAGCTTAAAACTCAAACAAAGCACCAAGTAAATTTATGGGTATTTGGATACCAGAGATATAGAAAACCTTTCTTGTAAAACTAAGGCTGCCATTCATTAATACATAAGGTTTTTATTCTGGCCCAAACTGATAATAACCCCCATCTTGGCAATATACATTTATTTCACACCAATTTTAAAAACCTAGTAAAGATCCATACAACTTAGATGTTCTCATATCTAATCTATCTCATTACTTAATGTTGATTACTATAAATGTTATGAGTATTTTGTTGATAGATTGAAGACAATTATCCCTGCATTATAGACATAGATCAGATGGGCTTCATTGTAAATAGAAATACTTTTGATAATATAAGAAGAACTTAACATTAATTGATTTCGGTAAATAGGAAAGAAAGATTTTAACACTTCTATTAGTCTTGATATAGGCTCCTAGCATTTGATTCAGTAAGTTGGGACTTCATTCATTTCATCTTTACTGAAATGCAAACAAATTCTCTGATGCATTTGTAAATTTTAATTGAGCAATTTCATACAAAAGGAACGCCATTATATTAAGGTAGGAACATATGTTCACAAAAAATACCCATTCTTAAAGGTACAAAGCAAGGATGTCCACTTCACTCATTATTCACTTTAGTAATGGAGCCTTGGCCAATTTGATTAGAAACAGTACTGACATAGAGGGTTTTGAAATAGAAGAAAATACAACATCAAAAAATTCAACTTCTTTGCAGATGATGCCCTAATTACATCAAGCAGTGGATCTAATTCTTTCTATGCAGTCTTTATTTGATAGCCAAATGGATGGGTTTTACGAAGTATTTCTGGTTTAATATTCAATGAAGAAAAAACTAAAAATGTACTACCCATATATATACACTAAAAAATATACTCTCATTAGTGATTTTACTTTCAATATGTATGTACCCAACTCAGGTCAGATAATCCTATTTTAGGTATAATACTATCTAAAAAGATATTAAATCTATTATATATAATAACTATAATACCTGTTTCTTAATATAAAATATTTTTTAATACCTGGAATAATATGTTTTTTACTATGGAGGAGAGGACTTACAATTATTAAAAATGAAAATGTATTCCCCCAAGATTTTATAGAAATTTAATACAATCAATAATATACTCACCTACAAAAATAACTATCAAGAAACTGAATACACTAATGTTAAATTTCTTATGGGCACCTAATAGACCTTAGGATTGCATTAAAAGAAACATACTTACTAATAGCTGGTCTCTAAGGGGTATTTCTTTTCCAGGACTTTAATTTATATATTATCTCTTCTATTATATAAAGTTATTACTTTATTAATAGGTAAGTGTATAATAGCTAAAATGGAAAGATTATTGGGAGCCTAGTGGTATGCACTTCATGAAAATCTTCCCCTTAACACATAAAAATATGATTATAAATAACTCCATATTTGTGGTTAAGCTAAAAGGAATTTTGTACTTCACCTAACCCATCTAAACATATGGTCTGTTACCCATTAACATATTGTGTAGTTATAAGTAGCTTTATATCTCCATGCATCCTAAGTATAGGGAATGGAATTTTATTGTATTCCCTATAATTTCATACTCAGTGGTATGCTTATGCTCATCTACTTCTGAAGGAGCTCAGTTTAGCTATAGATAATAATCTAAAGTACTGGTATCAGCTGATATCTGATAATAAAAGTTAAAAATCTAGATTTCTTAAAACAAGAATTTGATCTAAGAGAAAACTTGCTGGTTAGAGGTCTTCAGATCTTTGGAGCAACATCTCATTGATAGGAATAGATCTTAATGTCTATAACAGTTAAAGAATCTATTCCAAAACTGATTGATTACTTGATAATAAATTTACAGCACTAAAGTTTCTGATAAAGGTAAACTTTTCATATATACATAAAATTATCCAGACAAGAAACTTTTACAATGCAGATTCATACCGGAATTATTTCACGCCTCTATTAATGAGGGACCCACCAACTCACAACAAGATAAACAATATGTATTGAATCTGCTTGGAGTAGAACTACATCTTCCATTGTCTGGAGACTTTATACATGGAAATTTTCTCTTTACATGAATCTTTTTTTATACACCTTTGGATGATGAATAAAAATTAATAATAAAAGATAATCTATGTAAGAGATGTAATAATAGAAATTAATGCTGACTAGGTTCATATATGTTTTTATGACTGTATGAAGTTGGAAAGAATACTGGAAGTCAATTAATGAATTTTTTTGAGCTCTTTTGCAGATAATTTCATTATTTCTAAATTATATGTTATTCAACACACCTGTACCCTCAATGTGTTAAAAATTTAAAACTTCCCTTATGTTATGGTCTATTATCCTAGCAGTGGCTAGGAAAATAATAACTAGAAATTGGATTTCAGGATACACCTCCTTCTGTTCAATGAATTTAAAAATGTTATGAATATAATGTGTCATATGGAAATAAGCACAATTAGAATGAGAACAACTAAGAAAAACAATCACATTTTTGTGTATGGGATAATTTACAAAATTTGCTAAAAAAATTCTAATTTCAATAGCACAAAGTATTTTAGTTTAATTAATTGATCTTGATTGTGGTAGGATGTCTTTGTAAAATACTTTAGTTGTTTCCTTTGTTTTCGAATATTATAATAATACTCTATTTTTAATTATTTGTATAAAATTGTTATGATATTTCTCTTATATGTTAAAACAATAAACTTGTTTTGAAAAAAAAAAGAATAGTAGGAAGGTATGCAGCATGTGGAGAAAGAATATGATGACTTGCAGAGTACACACCAAAATGCTTGGGACATGAAAAAGAAGTGTGCTACAAAGTACTGTAAGAAGTAACATCTTTAGATGCTGTATACAGTAGCCACATAGTCAGTATCATGGTGTTTCATGTTTTTTTTTTTTTTTTTTTTTTTAATGAAGGAATACCTTTTCAATTGTATGTTATCAGCA
>NW_025058253.1:0-6093 GCF_019279795.1 Protopterus annectens | reverse complement strand
TGCAACTGCCTTGAAAACTGTCTAGCAGGTTTAGGGACCATGATCTGCGCCTGACCAAACCAACATGGGTAGGGTTGGGTGTTTGTAGGCTCCCAATAGCTCTGTTTATGAGTTCCATAATGATGGAATCCATGACCTTGCAGATCAGGCTTATTAGGCTTATAAGACAATAGTTCCCATGGTCTGTTGTGCACCAACACTTGTGGAGTGTTCCAAACGTTGCTGTAACCCATTCAACAGTTTCATATCCTGTACAGAGGGTGAGTCTCAACAGACTGTTCAGGTGCTGGGTTTGTTTGCTTGGGAGATCACATATGACACAGCCAGGGACACCATGTCATCCCGTAGACATAGTTTTTAGGTTTGGATAGAGCTGTTTAACCATAGTATATGTGATTTTTTGCTTTTCACAATCTCTAGGTATGGTAATGGGCCTTTTTGTCAGTGAGAGGGGGGTAAATATGTATGTCTGTCAAGATGTTGGCAATATCAGTCATGTACATGTACATGTATTCATTTACACTTTGCACTGACTCAGAACATATGTTTACACTGATATTTATGACATAGCTAAAGAAAGCTTCATGGTTCTCTATGGACTCTTTGGCAATATTTTTTCCAGAACATGGCTTGGATAATGTTAGGAGTGCTCATTGTTTCTTGATGATACTGATCGGAGATTTATTGATGATCTTTGGATTTTCACTTTCTTTGAACAACTTAAGTACTTGTATTACATAGTTTGATTTTGACAGGGGTCCAATATATTATATGGGTCTGTTTTTATATCACTGTGTGCGCAAGACAGGATTGGTGAATAGTGACGTGTCTGGAGTAAGAATTGCAACTGCCAGATATGTGTGGCCCACTACTGTACTCAGAAATGGCCTAAGTGTGTGAGCATGCTCAGTATGACCTTTCAGTATGTTATTGACTGAAATTTGCTTTGTTTAAGTGTGTGAGCATGCCCACTATGGGCATATATATACTATATATGTGTGTGAAAATTCAAGTTGGTTTTTACTTTGGGGCTCACCTTTGTCTTATACATCGACAGGAAGCACACTGTGCCTGCAGGGCTTCCATGAGTCAATTTGCATAGACTTATCAACATTTCTACATACAGGGAGGACAGCTATTATTTGTACATTTCTACCCGGGGGGCACACCTGATTGTTACTGTGGGTATACATAGGATGAGGGGTACACCTGACACTTATACACATTTTCTAGGCCTGCACTGTTATGTCAGGTACTCCATTTCAGTCTGTACTGTTGCCTATCATACTGGCTTGAGGCATACCACTGTCCTACAGACGTTAGCTTCCAATTACATGCATATTAGTTTGTGACTTCATAGCCTACCCAACCCACATCACACTGTCTGGCCTGCTGTTATCTGTCTGCATAGGCCTGGGGGGAGGTTACTCATATGTTCAGAGCATGACATTTGTTTGTGTTTGTCACAATTGTCCTGCTGGCTGTGACTGTTAGGTATGTGAAACTGGTATGTGTGAATGACTTAAGGTGTGTCTGTGCCAATGAAATGCTGTCATGGCTTAGTGGTTCAGTACTGTGACTATAGTGCACAGTATCCTGAGTTGAGCCCTGTCACTGCTTTTTTATTTTCCTGCTGGGCAGACCTGACTGGTTAGGAACAGTAAAGCAGGTGTGAGCTTGTTTACCGACTTTGCTCAACTTTGCTGACTTTGCCGATGCTTGATGTTCCCTGGTTAGCATGTAGCTGGCAAATGTATTTAAATATGCTCAATACTGGTAATATGTGCTTAGCAGTGCTTTATATTGTTTAAAATGGCATCATGCCTCAGGTGGTGCTGCAGGGCTGCTATGTTGGATGCACATAGTACATTCCCCTATACATGTTTGAAAACAGGTAGTGCAAGTTAGCATCTTTTTTACTGTATGTGAACAGGAGAGAGGTGTCATTTCCAGGGTTCCTACTAAGTCAGTGTATGTACTATGTGCCTCTTTGCCAAGGCCCGGGATGCCTCCTTCAGCTCAATGGGCAGGCTCATTGTTTTAGGTGTACATGACAGACTGCAAAGCTCCACCAGATGTGTCCAGGCACCGGAACTGTGACTTGAGCATCCCAAACACATGCTCAATTATGTTTCTTGTTTGTGCATGTGCCTCATTATGGAGTTCTTGTTCAGGTGTGTGTGCATTTCTGATGTGAGTCATCAGCCACGGCTCCAGTGCGTATCCAGTATCCCCCACTAGGTGACCATCAGGGATGTCCCCATTGGCAAATCTCTAGTCAGCTGCGTTAGATGCCAGATGTGGAAATCATGATAGCTTCCAGAGCAGCCAACACACACATTCATTATTATGCCCTGGGCATCACACATGACCTGGCAGTTGATGAAGGGGAAGCCCTTGCAGTTGATGTAGACCCTACCCTGCTCACCAGGTGGTGCTTTGATGCATATGTGCATGCAGTCTATTGCACCCACTACCTCAGGGTATTCTGCTATTTGGTGGAAAAGATGCATATTGCTGGCCAATGCCTCATGGGAATTTGAGAAATATACGTGGTCACCGACATGTGCTGACATGGCATCCAGGAAATGGTGGAGTACCCTGGATGCTGATGCCTGTGAAATCCCCATCATATCACCAGTTGGTCTTTGGAAGGTACCTGTAGCTAGTATTCTTAGGCCAACACATACCTTGGTATCCACTGGGATGGGTTCCCCTCTGTTGGTTCTGTGTGTGAGGTGTGGCCGGCACAGCTCAGCAATTTGCTGTAGGAGGTCTCTGTAGACCCTATAGTGCTCCACTATCTCCAGCTCATGCAGTCCCTGGTAGGTTACCCTGGGTCTGTACACTCTTCTCCGTCTCCTCACCATGGGTTGCTCAGCAGCATTCACAACATCACCACCCTCAGCACCTTGCACATGTTGGTTTATGATAGCAAGAGCAGCCCCTAACATGTCTGAATAAAGCTTTTTAAGCTGTCCCTCTTTGTATACTGCAGTGTTGCAGAGTTCTTGTGAAATAAAACAGGGGGAAATGCTGTTTGCAGAGTTTAAAGTGCTGGGCTGGGCTGGGCTAGTCTGTTGCCTGTGTAATTGGCTGATTCTGATATATTTCACCTGGCAGCTCTGCAAGTTCTCCTTGGTTAACTTCCTACTACTTCTTTTCCTTCCTTTTGCCTTTCTGTTTCCACCCGGGGGAAGCTCCACGCAAACGCAAATGCGCGCACACGCATGCACATGCTGTGTGCATGTTTGCAAGGAGTTTGCTATCTTTTAACATTGTGCACCTTTGGTTTGAGGTTTTCAAACAGGACAACTGTAGGCACACCTCTTGCAATCCTGAGAAACTCAAAGCAAACCTAAGCCACTGTGCTCCAATTAGCTTACAGCCTGTCTGACACACCCCTTCATGATGTCACCTGTATTCTACTCTACTACTCACCTACTCCTACTCTTATACTCTTGGGACATGGCTCACATGCTGGGGAAAATTGGGATTCACTATCCTTATCCTCATTTGCATAGGATTGCCTACTAATGCATGGCTACATCTCTGACACTGAGGTTCCCCCCCTTAGCAACCACTACTCAGTGGCCATGTTGTCTTTAGCCTGCCATTCACCTGCATGGCAGAATAAGCTTTTTAGTGAAAATGCCTATTTTAGGCTTTTTTTTTAATTATTTTCTGGTTTTTATAAGCGCCGCACGATGTGGCTGATATATCATACTCTGGTAGTAGTGTTATTTCTATTACTTTGGATCAGCTGTCCTGCACTTCCTTAATAACAGCCCCTCACCCTTACCCTCCCAGTCCCCCAGCACCCATGGTTCACACCTTTCCTTATGGGTCACTTTAACTATTTTCTCCACACAGCAATCTGATGTGAGTCTGAGAAACATTGATAGAATTAGTGCAGACTAGGTACAAAGACCCATTCACTCCAATATGAACAGTGTTTAGACTCTCAGAGAGGTTCACAGTGGAAGTGGGTGTGTATCAGGGTGAGGTTCTGAGCCCACTGTTATACTGGTGATGTACTGCATTGGCAAATAGGTCAGAGGGGAGAGATCAAAAATATTGCTGTATGTATCTGTAATTTACCACCACACAGTGAGATGCAGATTAGCACTTTGCAGTACTCCAGTTCGACAGCCCATTAAACCTTGTTTAACTTAAGAGAAAGCTTTTAGCATATTGTGCTCCAAACATTTTATTTTAAATAAAGCAAAGGCTCTTGCCACCCCCATAGTGCCTTTTTTAGGCAAGGCTCAAATTCTAAACCTACCACCCTAGAACACAAAAAAGGAAAAAAACTAAGGGTAATGCTGCTCAATGCCAGAAGTCTAAATCTCAAAATGCACGCACTCAAGGCCCTTCTCAGTATGGAGAACATCGATGTCTGTGCTGTGACAGAAACTTGGTTCAAGGCTCCTGAGAGCACCCCAGCACTATCAGGTTTTACCTCATATCATGCTCCGGCCCCAAAATCCGGACAATACCAAGAAAGGAGGGGGGGTATCCATATTCATCAAGGACACCCACACCTCAAGACTGGTGGCAACGCACGATGCATCAGAGACCATCCAGGTGCAATTAACCATAGGCAAGACTGCTCTGCAAATTGTAGCATGTTACAGGCCACCCTCACAAACTCAGGAACCTCACATGGCCTTCCTGAAAACACTAGAGGGGATAAATGTATCACCAAACACCATCATACTAGGTGACTTCAATTACCCTAATATAGACTGGGAACACTACTCAAGCCCAAACACCTAGCCCAAAAGTTCCTGGAATTCATAAACTCAAATGCCATGGAACAACTAGTCACCATCCCCACAAGAGGAGAAAACATACTTGATCTCATCATCACGAACATGGGAGCACAATGTTCAACACCGAAGTATACCCCTCACTGGTGAGATCAGATCACAACTAATCTCGCTGGAGGTCCTCATCCCACCCCACCTGAAATAAAAAGACCACAGTAAAGAACTTCTCAAGCCGACTTCACTCTTCTAAAGACTAGTGTGGTATCCTTTTAGGCCCCTGAGCCGGCGGAAAACAGTACTAAGCCGCTGAATCACTTACAAATGCCTTCTACCAGCACCTGCAGGACTGCATGGATAAGGCAATCCCAAGCAAAACAAAGACTCTTTGTACCAAAGGCAAGCCTCCAGTCTGGTGGACCCCAGCCATAAACAAACTCTACAACAAAAGGAGGAAGCTACTACAAGATAGAGCAAAATCCTTAAAAGGTAAGACACCCTTGATCACTATAAGTAAAAAACTAAGAGCTCTCATAGAATCATCCAAAGCAAATTTTGAGAGTAAAATAGCTAGAGACTCAAAAGACAATCATAAGGCCTTCTTTAGCTATGTTAGAAACCTGGGAGGAAACTCCCAGATATGCTCAGAACTAGTTCAAAATGATGTGAAGATTACTGATCCTACAGACATTGCCAACATACTGGCTGACAGGTTCAGTGCAAACTTCTCCCCAAAAGGAGAGAGATGTATACGAAGCGATTGGAGCCCACCAAAGATCACCAATGCCCAAGTGAGAACTGCTCTCCAAAGCAAAAACACAGCATCCATGGGACCTGATGGTGTCCCCGGCTGTGTGCTCCATAACTCAACGAGGAACTAAACCCAAAGCTAGGTCAGCTGTTTAATCATAGTCTTACCTCTGGATAGCACAGGAGTGGCGCACTGCAACTGTGGTCCCACTTCACAAAGGCGGTGCCTCCACGACCCTGGAGATTACCCGCCCATTAGCGTGACAAGCCTTATCTGCAAAGCCATGGAGAGGATCATAATGGACCACATAAATAAAGACATAGGGAATTTGCAGACTTTGGATCCATCCCAGTTTGGCTTTGTCAAAGGCAGATCATGCCTTCTAAACTTGGTTGACTTTTTCAAACAGTCACCAAAGCCATTGATGAGGGAAAGGCAGTCCATACAGCCTACCTCGATCGGCTGAAGGCCTTGAAAAAACAATAAACCCTCTGGCAGGTAATCATTGCAAAACTCATCCAAGCTTAAATGTTAAAACCCATACAATCACAAAGGTAACTGGTCGAGTGGCCA
>NW_025058252.1:0-8946 GCF_019279795.1 Protopterus annectens | reverse complement strand
ATAGCAGTCAAGAAGATTTCTGGTGAAGAAAGGAATAGTTTGGTTTAGGGAATTTGCAGCAATAAAAGTTAGAAATCGCTGGACATATTTATTATGGGTTGAATATGACTACATTTGATTGATAGGCAGTTAAAGTCACACATGTATAGAATACTGGGCTTAATGTTTTCTAACTAGGTACTGAGGACATAGAAAGAGACATGTCATTTGCAATAATGTGACAGCTGGTTTTGGTGAGTGCCACAAGAACCTTACAAACTCCAGATTAGTGTCATGTGAAAGTATGCATGAGATGATGAGGTTATAGATAAATGTGGATATGTCCTCATAGTTTCCTGAGGACCTAAATCCATCCATCTGTCCACAGCCTCTTTTCCCATTTTTGCACAAGGGGTCGGGTGTCACTTCAACAGTGGCAATCATCTAGAGCCAAGGTTTACACTGCCAGATGGCTATCCCTGCCACGGAACCTGCCTAAACACATGATAGCTGCTAAACCCCAGAATGATGGGGACTGCTATCAAGAGAGGTGTGGCTAGGGTGAGGCAAAGGGTGGACCCAGTGCACAAAGCTTTAGGAGGTGTGACTGACAGAAGCCATCTGGTGTTCAATGCAGTATTTGAATGCTGGTACTACATTTGTGCATTTTAGTAAAGCTCCATTTGTGGTACATATAAATTGTAGTGGCTGTTTCTACAAATGTAGCAAGTAGTTTGTTACAGCTTAAAATAGAAAGGGAAAAATAATATATATATATATTTGCCAAAATACCTAGCTACAGTTCTGAAATCACATTTCAGTGACTTTATATCCAAAATGGCTCAAGATAGAGTACTGTGACTACTAGCACTAAGAAATACCTTCTTAATAATGGCCAAATTAGCATTTGCTACATTGGGATGTCCAGACGTTGAACTTTGCCTAAAGAAAGCATTATATAAATAGCAAAAGTTTAGCCAGTATGTAAAAACCATGAGAGAGAGGTGTAAGCCATCCCTGGGAAAATAGAAAGACTTGACAACTATTTTTCCCCTTGTTGACATATACTAGCACCAGTTAACCAGCCAGCTGTTGAAGCCAATTATCGTATGTGAGAACTAAGGCATTCTCAGGAAAGGCAGAACACTGTTTAAGACTGGGATCTTTCCTGATTTAGGCACATGTTGAGAGCTCAATCATGTGTCCCTGCAGAGTAGAACACCTAAGATCATTCATCTATACATGGGCAACTACATGTTGACCTATGGAGAAACCTAAGGGCTCTAATCATATTGCAGATCCTGGCAGCAGAGGTAATGGCCTACAGCCTTGGTGACCCTTGTTTGTGGTATGTTATGAGGCTGTAGAAGGTGGTGCAATAGGAGCAGGAGGTTTGGTTGTGAGGTGCCTGGGAGGCTTTAGCAGGGATGACTTAACTGCCTCAGCGTATGTGTGTCTCATATAGGAGTGCAATGCTGGAAAGGAGCTTACTGATTAAGTCAGGAGTAATGACTGCAGAAGTAAAATGTCATAAACAGCATTAAAAGAGAGGCAATAGCATGTATTGATCAACAGGACAGTGCGGACAAAATTTTATTGATGCTGGAAGGTGTTAATGGCAAACGATTTTTATAGAACGTGTGGAGATTAAAGAACTGATTACAGTGCAGAGTAATACCACCCAACCAAACTTTATGCTAGCCTTCCTTGTTCCTCTGGTATGCTCTGTGTCTTTTTTTCCTTCTCTTAACTTAATAAATAATGACCATTTTCTGTTCTGTATCACCCCTCCCCTTCCATTATAAAGGTAGGATCATTAAATGTGCATTTCCAATGTCACACTAAACACTACTGACACTTTTTGGCTAAGATGGAACACCACATGATACCTGTCCATTGTATATAGCTTGTCTTAGTGCTATGTTTCTGTTAATCTTCGTATAACTTTAAAGTCCTTCTCTCTTGTCCACTGCCCTAGCCACTCAATATACTCCCTATTCCTCTCTTTCCTCAGTGTTCTGGCTTCTAGTACATTTAACATGCTTGAGAATGTTGCCTTCATTACCCTCCTCATAACTGTCTGTCATCTACTTGTCCCTGCTTGCTAGCATCTTATCTGTCCCCCCTGACAGTTCATTGGTTCCTACATACAGGCATGCATTCCTCTCCCTTAGGGAAGGCCTTGGTCACCTCCTCTCATACCTTATAAAGTCTAAAACCTGAAACCAGTTCCAGGATAATCTGGTTTCTCCTTTCTCCCCTATTATTATTCCTAATCCCCTTGAAATTTCACTTTTCAGTTACCAAAACCCTGTTTTCTGTCCCAACACTGACTTTCATCTTCTTCACTCCCTGTGTCATGTTACTTTCCATCCTACATGCCTACTCCTGCAGTTCTACTACCCCACCCCTTCTCCCGGTTATTGTTACTTCTCCTACACCCTGTGTTACACACCAAATGCTCTTCTACAAACATTCTCTACTTTTCTGTACGTGTGTCCTTCTTACTCTCTATCCCTCCCTTCTGGGCTAGTGTCCCAACCTTCCCATTTCCTTTCTCTTCTCATAGGTTCATAAGTTCACAGGTAAGTACCAGGCTAGTTGCCCTTGTGGGACATTTTAAGCCTAGCCAATTTCCCTTCCAAAGATGAGAATCAAACCCTGTACCTTGAGATTATCAGGTGAACAGCGTAACCATTATAAGAACTTTCCCTCTCCTTGTGTTGTGTCTCCTCATCACAACGTCTGGCTCCGGCTCTCCTATCACTTGATGCTACCATCTGCTTCTGTTCTTCCATCATACCTTTCTCTCCTTGTGTTCCATTTTGTAAGTGTATCACCTATGTTCTGTCTTTCCTTACTTTACCTTACTCTGTGCAATCTCACTTGCTTGTATTCTTCTGACAACCTCTTTGCATGGCCTCCAGTTTTGTTTTCCTTTCGCAGACCCTTTCCTACCTCATCCTGTTGCCTCCTCCTCATCTCCAGTCCTACTCTGACCTTTCTTGTTTGATTGCCACTACCACTTCTAGCTCCCTTATTACCTCTGAAGCTCCTCAATCTCTTACAGATAAAGCCATTCTTTGCCATTGTAAATCTCCCTCAGCCAGACAGCTGCCTTACTTCTGGAGCTCCTCACAAATCCCACTTCCACTCTTATCCCACCTGAACTTCTCGTTTTAGCCTGTTCCATATTACATCTTTCTTTCTCTTTTCCTTTATTAATGTTATTATTATTAATACTACTATTACTACTATTTTTAGTATTTATATAAATATACCATTGTCACATCTATTAAGGCCTTTCTGGCTAAATTACTTCTGTTGACATTGCAGCAGACTCCCTTAGCAGGAAGGATCTCCAAATCATGTGAATGGATGCTGGTGCTGCTGCTGGACAGAGACAGTTACAAACACTGTGAGCCAGTACGGGTCATCAAAGGATCTGTTTGAATGCCAGGTATATAGCCAGCTTCCTTGGTTCTGCTCCAGATTATTTTATGAGGAAGCCACAGCAACCAATCTTACTCAAGTGGAATTAAGGGCTCATGCATGCCTTTCTACCTATCCCATTCATTTTAAGGACCAACCAGTCTTATTCAAGTGGAATTAAGGGCTCATGCATGCCTTTCTACCTATCCCATTCATTTTAAGGACCAACCAGTCTTATTCAAGTGGAATTAAGGGCTCGTGCATGCCTTTCTACCTATCCCATTCATTTTAAGGACCAACCAGTCTTATTCAAGTGGAATTAAGGGCTCATGCATGCCTTTCTACCTATCCCATTCATTTTAAGGACCAACCAGTCTTATTCAAGTGGAATTAAGGGCTCATGCATGCCTTTCTACCTATCCCATTCATTTTAAGGACCAACCAGTCTTATTCAAGTGGAATTAAGGGCTCATGCATGCCTTTCTACCTATCCCATTCATTTTAAGGACCAACCAGTCTTATTCAAGTGGAATTAAGGGCTCATGCATGCCTTTCTACCTATCCCATTCATTTTAAGGACCAACCAGTCTTATTCAAGTGGAATTAAGGGCTCATGCATGCCTTTCTACCTATCCCATTCATTTTAAGGACCAACCAGTCTTATTCAAGTGGAATTAAGGGCTCATGCATGCCTTTCTACCTATCCCATTCATTTTAAGGACCAACCAGTCTTATTCAAGTGGAATTAAGGGCTCATGCATGCCTTTCTACCTATCCCATTCATTTTGAGGACCAACCAGTCTTATTCAAGTGGAATTAAGGGCTCATGCATGCCTTTCTACCTATCCCATTCATTTTAAGGACCAACCAGTCTTATTCAAGTGGAATTAAGGGCTCATGCATGCCTTTCTACCTGTCCCATTCATTTTAAGGACCAACCAGTCTTATTCAAGTGGAATTAAGGGCTCATGCATGCCTTTCTACCTATCCCATTCATTTTAAGGACCAACCAGTCTTATTCAAGTGGAATTAAGGGCTCATGCATGCCTTTCTACCTATCCCATTCATTGTAAGGACCAACCAGGCTTAGTCAAGTGGAATTAAGGGCTCATGCATGCCTTTCTACCTATCCCATTCATTTTAAGGACCAACCAGTCTTAGTCAAGTGGAATTAAGGGCTCATGCATGCCTTTCTACCTATCCCATTCATTTTAAGGACCAACCAGTCTTATTCAAGTGGAATTAAGGGCTCATGCATGCCTTTCTACCTATCCCATTCATTTTAAGGACCAACCAGTCTTATTCAAGTGGAATTAAGGGCTCATGCATGCCTTTCTACCTATCCCATTCATTTTAAGGACCAACCAGTCTTACTCAAGTGGAATTAAGGGCTCATGCATGCCTTTCTACCTATCCCATTCATTTTAAGGACCAACCAGTCTTATTCAAGTGGAATTAAGGGCTCCTGCATGACTCTCTACCCATCCCATTCATTTTAACGACCAACCAGTCTTAGACAAGTGGAAATAAGGGCTCGTGCATGCCTTTCTACCTATCCCATTCATTTTAAGGACCAACCAGTCTTATTCAAGTGGAATTAAGGGCTCATGCATGCCTTTCTACCTGTCCCATTCATTTTAAGGACCAACCAATCTTACTCAAGTGGAATTAAGGGCTCGTGCATGCCTTTCTACCCATCCCATTCATTGTAAGGACCAACCAGTCTTAGTCAAGTGGAATTAAGGGCTCGTGCATGCCTTTCTACCTGTCCCATTCACTGTAAGGACCAACCAATCTTATTCAAGTGGAATTAAGGGCTCCTGCATGACTCTCTACCCATCCCATTCATTTTAATGACCAACCAGTCTTAGACAAGTGGAAATAAGGGCTCGTGCATGCCTTTCTACCTATCCCATTCATTGTAAGGACCAACCAGTCTTAGTCAAGTGGAATTAAGGGCTTGTGCATGCCTTTCTACCTATCCCATTCATTTTAAGGACCAACCAGTCTTATTCAAGTGGAATTAAGGGCTCATGCATGCCTTTCTACCTGTCCCATTCATTGTAAGGACCAACCAATCTTATTCAAGTGGAATTAAGGGCTCCTGCATGCCTTTCTACCTATCCCATTCATTGTAAGGATCAACCAGTCTCAGTCAGGTGGAATTAAGGGCTCATGCATGCCTTTCTACCTATCCCATTCATTTTAAGGACCAACCAGTCTTATTCAAGTGGAATTAAGGGCTCATGCATGCCTTTCTACCTATCCCATTCATTTTAAGGACCAACCAGTCTTATTCAAGTGGAATTAAGGGCTCATGCATGCCTTTCTACCTATCCCATTCATTTTAAGGACCAACCAGTCTTATTCAAGTGGAATTAAGGGCTCATGCATGCCTTTCTACCTATCCCATTCATTTTAAGGACCAACCAGTCTTATTCAAGTGGAATTAAGGGCTCATGCATGCCTTTCTACCTATCCCATTCATTTTAAGGACCAACCAGTCTTAGTCAAGTGGAATTAAGGGCTCATGCATGCCTTTCTACCTATCCCATTCATTTTAAGGACCAACCAGTCTTAGTCAAGTGGAATTAAGGGCTCATGCATGCCTTTCTACCTATCCCATTCATTTTAAGGACCAACCAGTCTTAGTCAAGTGGAATTAAGGGCTCATGCATGCCTTTCTACCTATCCCATTCATTTTAAGGACCAACCAGTCTTAGTCAAGTGGAATTAAGGGCTCATGCATGCCTTTCTACCTATCCCATTCATTTTAAGGACCAACCAGTCTTAGTCAAGTGGAATTAAGGGCTTGTGCATGCCTTTCTACCTATCCCATTCATTTTAAGGACCAACCAGTCTTATTCAAGTGGAATTAAGGGCTCATGCATGCCTTTCTACCTATCCCATTCATTTTAAGGACCAACCAGTCTTAGTCAAGTGGAATTAAGGGCTCGTGCATGCCTTTCTACCCATCCCATTCATTTTAAGGACCAACCAGTCTTATTCAAGTGGAATTAAGGGCTCATGCATGCCTTTCTACCTATCCCATTCATTTTAAGGACCAACCAGTCTTATTCAAGTGGAATTAAGGGCTCATGCATGCCTTTCTACCTATCCCATTCATTTTAAGGACCAACCAGTCTTATTCAAGTGGAATTAAGGGCTCATGCATGCCTTTCTACCTATCCCATTCATTTTAAGGACCAACCAGTCTTAGTCAAGTGGAATTAAGGGCTCATGCATGCCTTTCTACCTATCCCATTCATTTTAAGGACCAACCAGTCTTAGTCAAGTGGAATTAAGGGCTCATGCATGCCTTTCTACACATCCCATTCATTTTAAGGACCAACCAGTCTTATTCAAGTGGAATTAAGGGCTTGTGCATGCCTTTCTACCTATCCCATTCATTTTAAGGACCAACCAGTCTTATTCAAGTGGAATTAAGGGCTCGTGCATGCCTTTCTACCTGTCCCATTCATTTTAAGGACCAACCAGTCTTAGTCAAGTGGAATTAAGGGCTCATGCATGCCTTTCTATCCATCCCATTCATTTTAAGGACCAACCAGTCTTATTCAAGTGGAATTAAGGGCTCATGCATGCCTTTCTACCTATCCCATTCATTTTAAGGACCAACCAGTCTTAGTCAAGTGGAATTAAGGGCTCATGCATGCCTTTCTACCTATCCCATTCATTTTAAGGACCAACCAGTCTTACTCAAGTGGAATTAAGGGCTCATGCATGCCTTTCTACCTATCCCATTCATTTTAAGGACCAACCAGTCTTAGTCAAGTGGAATTAAGGGCTCGTGCATGCCTTTCTACCTATCCCATTCATTTTAAGGACCAACCAGTCTTAGTCAAGTGGAATTAAGGGCTCATGCATGCCTTTCTACCTATCCCATTCATTTTAAGGACCAACCAGTCTTATTCAAGTGGAATTAAGGGCTCATGCATGCCTTTCTACCTATCCCATTCATTTTAAGGACCAACCAGTCTTAGTCAAGTGGAATTAAGGGCTCATGCATGCCTTTCTACCTGTCCCATTCATTTTAAGGACCAACCAGTCTTATTCAAGTGGAATTAAGGGCTCATGCATGCCTTTCTACCTATCCCATTCATTTTAAGGACCAACCAGTCTTAGTCAAGTGGAATTAAGGGCTCATGCATGCCTTTCTACCTATCCCATTCATTTTAAGGACCAACCAGTCTTAGTCAAGTGGAATTAAGGGCTCATGCATGCCTTTCTACCCATCCCATTCATTTTAAGGGCAAAAGAGAAGGAAAATCATATGACCAAGGCAAATGAGTGTCATGCAGATGATATTGATTTCAAGAGATCAGTCAATGGACCTACCACTTATAGATAGGGCAGAATGTTACATCAGTCTAACAGCCGGAAACATTTAAAGTCGATACACCCAAAAACAAAGAGCCCCAAACACCAGAAAACCGTGTCTATCTGAATAGCTTAGATTCTCACTGTGATATGAGAAAATGGTTTCAATTCAGTATCTTCTTCACTTGTATATACTAAGTCTGAGATGCCATTTCTCTGAATATTCCCTTTTCTCAGAGGTATGGTGATCTCAGAGTTGGTATATATAAGTTCAGGGTGTGAGGGGGTTGTCAAAATGAAGTTTAAAGGAGAAGAGCGATTTTCAAGAGTAGCTCTTTTCCTGTTTTCAGTCTTTTTTTTTTTTTTTTGGTATTTGGCATTTTGAATGCTGACATTTCAATAAGGAGCAACCAGAACTTAGCCTGTTACTCTACTAAGGTACAGCTATCAGCCATTTCTACTTGTCCCCTACAGAATCCTGGCATTACAACGAATACTTCTGTTCAACAATTTCTGAAGTCAGTCATCCACTTAAGGCCCATATAGCACCCAGCATCCCCCACTTTAACATCATCACTGAAGAAATCCTACTAGCTGTCTTTGAACATCCCAGCACAAAAGGCTTCAAGTACTTATCTTGTAAGACATCCTGTTGGCAGTCATTTCAGCCAGCATTCCTATACTTCCCCATTCATATTATGAATTCTGTACCAGAATGGTCATTGCATTAAAAACTACAAATATAGGAGGGCACTCAGCATAACCTCAAATGTTCAACCAAAAGGCTAATCACAGCAGTGCATTCAAACTATGCATGGAATTAGCTGTAAGTGGGTGTCAGTCATCTGTGGTTATGTCCCACACCTTGGCCATATGCAGGAACTCGACATAAATAACAATATAAAATATATTCACTTATACTGTTTCATCAATCTGTCTGCAGATTCCTTGGCTAATATGAGAGAAAAATAAGTACCTTTTTGACATCTTTCAATGTTACATACAGATAGAGCCTGCAAGCTGTATGAATAGCTAATTATTCTGTTTGCACTTGGTAGTTTTGGTTTCTAACGGGATCACTGGAAAACAATGTCAACAAATGTTTTTACAAGAGCAGATTCCAGCTAGAGACTATCCCTTACAGTGTGTCTTTTGTAGGAGAAGGAACACGATGTTAACAACTGAAAATACATGGGG
>NW_025058251.1:0-14958 GCF_019279795.1 Protopterus annectens | reverse complement strand
GTGTGGACCCCGGGGGGATTTCCTGGGGTTTCATGGGGGTGTCAGGGCATGCCTGTAGTGGTTGGAGCCCTGTGGCTTGGGATTGCTCCTAGCTTGGCACAACAAGATAGGGGTGTGTCAAACATGCCTGCTTTTCTTTACATAGTGTAGCTTGGGTGTGTGCACCGCACTGGGTTTAAGGAAGAAAAAGGAAGTTAAACTAGGAAGCCAGCTCTGTGTACATTTGGCACTCATTTTACTGCGACGCACACAGGCTTAAACAGGGAGGCAAGGAAACAGCGGTAGGAGGTAATCAAGGAGAACTAGCTTAGCTGGCAGGTGAAATGCATCAGAACCAGCCAGTGCACAGACAACAGACCAGCCCAGCCCAGAACGCTACTATAAACTAAGCAAACACCTTCCCTATGGTTTCAACACTCTACACCACGGTGTATACAAGCGAGAGGTACAACAAACAAACCTACAAAATGAGAAGGGCTGCAGCAGGCAACAACATAGAACAACATGTGCAGAGGCTGAACATGGTGAGGATGTGAATGCTGTAAACAACCCACAGTGAGGAGAGCGGAAAAGTGTACAGACCCAGGTAACCTGGGGGAACTACATGAGCTGGAGATAGTGGAGCACTATAGGGTGAACGAGAGACCTCCACAGCCAATTGTTGAGCTGTACCAGCAACCACACCGGACACACAAACTGGCGGGAAAGACCCATCAGTGGATACCAGGTATGTGTGGGCCTGGGTATACAAACATGAGTACTACCCAAAAGCACAACTGAGGGATATCATGAGGATCTCACAGGCATCAGCATCCAAATGTTCCACCAGTTCCTGGATGCCATGTTAGCACATGCCAGTGAAACCCGCGTATATTCTTGTACACCGTGAGGGTGTTGACCAGCAATATGTGTCTCTTCCACCTAGCAGAATACCTGGGAGTGGTGGGTGCAATGGCTGTGCACATGCATCAAAGCACCACCAGTGAGACAGGGTGGGGCCTACATCAACTGCAGGGCATCTCCTCCATCAACTGCCAAGGTGGTATGTGTGATGCCCAGGGCATTGCATAATGAATATATGTGCTGGCTGCCCTGGAAGCTATGATGATTCACACATATGGCATCTGATGCAGATGTACCACAGATTTGACAATGTGGACATCCCCTACGGTCACCTAGTGGGGGATGCTGGGTACCAACTGGAGCCGTGGCTGATGGCACCCATCAGAAATGCACACACACCTGAACAACAAAGCCATAATGAGGCACACGCACAGGCCAGACATATAATAGAGCATGTGTTTGGCATGATCAGGTCATGGTTCCTGTGACTGGACACATCCGGTGGAACCCTGCAGTATTCACTGGCTACATGTACCCGAATTGTTATAGTATGTGCTATGATACACAATATGACCCTGCAGAAACAGCTGCAGCAGGAACAGCATGGGGCAGGGCCACACAGCCCCCCACCAATGCCAAGGCCCGTACAGGCAAAGAGTGACTCAGAGGAGGAACAATATGAGCCTACCCAAGTAGGCAGAAGGGGGTGTGCCCAGTATGCCCTGGCCTTGGCAAAGAAGCAACACATAGCATATGCACTGACACAGTAGGGGCCCAGGGAATGACACCTCTCTCTGACTCACACAGACAGTAAAGGGATGCCAAAATAACACTACCTGTGCTTCAACCATGTATAGGGGAGTGTACTATGCAACTCAGAGCATAGGCAGAGCCCTCCAACACCATCCTCAAATCTGGCACATCCTCAAGGTAAGTCAATCTACCTACCAACTGTCAAATGGAGTAGAATGTGTTTGTACCTGTAGCTATCAGGCCATGGATGTGAACATGCAAGGGAATTGGGTGGCCGGATGTCAAGGCAGCAGACAGTAGACACCTATAGTGGCATCATGAGATCTGTAACACATACTGGAGTTACTATAGTAGCCAGTACTACACAGTGTGACAAAATCCACTGCAGGAAATGGCCTGAGTGACATGGGTGTCCATAACAGCCACACATGGCAGTCAGGAAGGTTCACATACCCAACAACAGTCTCAGCCAACAGGACAGGTGAAGACTAACACAAACAAATGCTGCACTATGGCCTCTGAATGTGCCCCTATGGTAATCCTCCCCCAGGCCTTCCTACAGGATAGACCACAGCAGGCCAGGCAGTCAGATGTACATTGTGAAGGCTAGGAAGTCAGAAACTAATATGTAGGTAAACCAAGCTAGGATCTGTAGTACACAGGTAAGCCTCTAGCCAGGAGGATAGGTAAGACTACAGACTGAAATAGAGTAACTGACATGCCAGCACAGTCCTAGCAAATGTGTACAAGTGTCAGGTGTGCCCCCCCATTCAATGTACACAGAGTAACAGTCAGTGTGCCCCCAATCACTGTAATAGAACAGTAGAAACAGTCAGGTGCCCCCGCTGGCGCATGCAGGTAAAATGTAGCAGCAGTCAATGGCAAATGACTGATGGATATCCTGCAAACACAGCATGCTACCTGTCAGTGTACAACACAAAGGTCTGCACCACAGTACAAACTAACTGGACGTGATCCACACATGCAACACAGATGGCTATACTGGGCATGCTCACACAGAGGAATGAATGCGATGTCAGTCAACAACATACTGAGAGGTCATACTGGGCATGCTCACACACTTAAACACATGAAGGCCATGTCTGCAAACACCAGTGGACCAGACATGTCTGGAAGTTGCAGTTCTCGGTGTGGACACATGTCAGTATGCACCACTCCTGCCTTGCACACACAGTGGATAGGAATACAGACAAATATGTAAGGACAACACACTATAATAAGCCACAGGTACACTGGCATATATGTGTGGAAGAGGGTGACCGTGACAAGGAGCCATGCGGGCCTGTCCCAACTGGCACACAGCCAAAGGGCCCCCAACACATGAGGTTTGGATGTAACCCACTGTGGATACTAGCCACCAGTACCTGTCAGCATGTCAGACTATGTGGCGCATGTGCCAGCTGTGCAACAAGACTGTACAAGGAAGTAGCCATCTAGTAGCTGTATATGCGCACCTGCGACATATGATCCCGTGTGTGCCCGCATGTGGCATGTCAACCCCTACATGAATAGGGTATGGCCCATGCACACACTGCCCTCCACATAGCAGTAGTATGACTTGAGCCTGCTGAGGTCATCCAATGTGAATTACACCTTTGGGAGAGCTATAGCTCAGTAATATGCATGGTGTGTCCTATAACTGCGTACTGCTGTAGTGATAAACTAAATAGTTAGTAGTACTAACCCCAGACCTGTCAAATGTGTGAGTGTGTGTTTGTGTGCATGCCTGTCTGTCTCTGAATGTGTCGAAGGAAATGCTTGTTAGGCCCAGTAATCACCTTAGCGCATTCTGTAACTACGTATTGTTGTAGTGTGATAAACTAGTTTGGTAGGTGTTTGAACCCCGGACCTGGCAACTGTGTTTGTGTGTGCGTGTGTGTGTGTGTGTGTGTGTGTGTGTGTGTGTGTGTGTGTGTGTGTGTGTGTCTGACTGAGTAGAGAGCAATGCTTTTTAGGCTACTCACACTCCATACAATACAAATTCTCTACTTTGGCAAGGCTGCTGATGTCACTCACCTAGAAGTACACCTCTGGGAAAGTGATAGTTCAGTAATTACCATAGCATGTTCTGTAATGCTGTAGTGTGATTTAGAATGGTGGTAGTGTTCCATGTCCATCCATGGCAGTTCCGGATGTTTTGTGTGTGTTTCAGTGTCTGTGTATGGAGCAATGCATTATAGGCTACTCACTCACAGTACATTACAAATGCCCTACTTTGGTAATCTTGCTGATGTCATTAATTGTGAAATACACCTTTAGAGAAGATGTACTTCAGAAATGTCCATGGCTCGTACTATAACTGCATAGTGCTGTAGTGTAGTAAACTAGTTAGGTAGGGGTTCTACTCCAAGACATTTGAGGTGTGTGTGTGTGTGTGTGTGTGTGTGTGTGTGTGTGTGTGTGTGTGTGTGTGTGTGTGTGTTTGTAACTCATATCCTGTGTAGAGGTGAGTGTGTGACACCTGTGGGCAATGTGGAGGGGTTTTGCTCATTTTATTTATGGTGGCCCTACTATATATCACAATGTCAACCATACATGGATAACAGATGTAAATAGCTGAGAGGCTGGGGTGCAAAGCCATACCCATACATATGACATCAAGGCCAGCCAATCACAGTTAGCAACCCCACTGTGCCTTCACATGTGACTCACAACAGACATACCATGTCTGACAACATGCCCTGTATGGACAGATGACACTGACATCAGGGAATGCTGTTAGCATGCTATCAATGTAGGTGCAGGGTAAACCTACTGACCAGTACCAGTCCCTGCCACAGGTGGGCAAGACTGTCACATCTGATGATAAGCTGTGTTCACAGCATGGGCCAGACACCTCAGGTACAGTTCCATGTCACTGTACATGCATGTGGGAGGTGTGCACATCCTAGACACCATCCAAGTCATGGACTAGGGAACACATACATGGCAAGTGATGCACGGCATTGGCCACACACAATAGTCACCCAGATGATGACAGATGCAATACCCACCTGTGTGGGCAAATGCAGAAGCTACAGGCCTGTGCCACAATGCAGACCATTGTCATGTGGCTTGATGCCAAGGTATATCTATCACCTACCCTTGTATAGCCTGCTGGCACTGTTGGCCACCACACACACGTGCAAACATGCACCCATGCATGTCCGAACTGGCACCCTGTGTGTTCGTGTGTGTGTGTGTGGTCTTTGATATGAAAAGGAGCACTACATCCATGCACTTTCTCCCTTAGGGCACAGTGAAGCATGCCGCCCGATGTCTGACACCCCCTCATACTCACTGCTCATATGACCTCCGTATGACCCGTGTGTTGCATGTGTTCCCTGCACATTGATGTGTTGTGGCAATCCCACTAGTGATGAGTTGCACTCCTGGCCCTGCAAATGTGTTAATGTGTGTGTGTCCCTGTGTGAGTGTGCCTGTGCTGATGCTAGCACCTGTTCATGCAGACAGGCATGTGTACATCACCTAGTGTATATCTACCGTATCCCTGTTGCAGATGTCACTCACCATCACATATATGTTCTGAGTGCTCCCCTGCAGATAACCCATGTGGTGCATCCAGTAACAGCATTGAACTGTGATAGCACTACATAGCTGTTGGGGTTTTGATACCCTGGGCTGGTAGGTGTGTGACACTAACATGCATCAGTTTTACCATCCCACCCCTCCCCAACATGTATTCACCTCTGTCTGCCTCCCCCACTCCCTCCCTGGCAGATGTGGAGGCCCAGCATGTGTATTTAAGTGATGCTCATGATCAGCTGATGGCCTCTGCATGAATTGCAGCCCTTCCCTAGCCAATTGCCTGTGGAACAGCTGTGGTAACATTCCCATAGCCAAGTGCATGGAAATGCACTCCAATACCTGGGAACATCCTGGTGGTGTTGGTCACTGTCTGTCAATGTGAGCCGGCACTAGAACTGTTGTTTGGCAAACAGCATTTCAGATGGGTTTGGGATTTACCTCTAACAACATACACTGTGGAAGAGGGCAACAAACAGGAGGGGGATGTGCCTGACCTGACTACAAACTGTAAGTGCTGCTATACTGCATATGGAGTAATGTTGGTTCAACTGTGTTTGTTTGGATATGCCTGTTGTACATGTCGCAATACCTGCTGTGTCAGTTCCATGTATATGAGGAATACCCATATGCAGGGTCATCTGCAGGCTGGGCAGTGTTCTGCCTTTGGTTTCATGTGTTAGCCATGATGCATCTATCCGTGGAATGCAGAAGGTAGTGTGAGGATTGCAGAAGAAAACAACAAAATAGAACTGATATCACCAAAGAACAACAAAAGCCAGTAAAATCCAAAGGTTTATTCGATACACTCTCTGGCGCCTGCGGCTACAGTAAGCCTTCAAGGAGTAACACCAAACACACCCAATGCATCTTTTATAATCCCAGCAGTCCATAAATCAATAAAATAATTAATCAATTAACCAATAAAATTGACTTTACATCACACTTCTCCAACAGCAATCTGTATTAAGACCTTTAGGTAACAAAGTACCATATTTTAAAATAAAAACAGTTTCTTTTTTTAAAAGTAATTTTACAACAACATTTATATCCAATTCTTCAGCAGCCACTTGTTGCAAAATACTAGCTGTGCAGTGTATGATATTGTCCATTATGGTATTCTACAAAAATGTATAGCTAAAGGGACTCTCTATTTTGCAGTTTTCTGATGTCTTTCATGTGCTCCAGCAACCTTACCTTGAACATTCTTTTTGTTTGACCTATATAATACTTATTGCAGCCACATCTTAATATTGCATAAAACTACTCTACTTGTTCTACAATTATATCTACCATCAGGGACAAAGCTTTTATTATTAATGTTATTAAATACTCTGAATATACTGGCAACAATTACAATTAGTGCAAGAAAATGTACCTAGTTCAGAAATTGATCGTGACATTTTAACTTCTGGTCTATTAAATTTTGTATGCACTACCAGATCTTTGATGCTCCTACCTCTTTTATATGAAAATACTAACTTTTTTAGCAATAATTGATTCAAATCACTATAATTTTGTAAAAATTGCCAAAAATGTAAAATAATTTTATTAATTTTGTAACTACACACATTATATGTGGATACTAAAAAAAATCTATTATCAGAATCTACTATTCTATTTTTACAAAAATAACCACTATTTACACTTTTATACTTTATTTTCTTCATTACTTTGT
This sequence comes from Protopterus annectens, assembly GCF_019279795.1. Taxonomy (NCBI): domain Eukaryota; kingdom Metazoa; phylum Chordata; order Ceratodontiformes; family Protopteridae; genus Protopterus; species Protopterus annectens. The sequence goes on along the minus strand of NW_025058251.1, from coordinate 8,138 downwards.
TCATCACATCTAATTTTAGTTATCCGTTTTATATCAGCATCAAGCAATTTGCTATCATAATTTCTTCTAATAAACATCTCTTTTGTGTTCTGTATTTCTTTTAATAATATTTCATCTTCATTACACAAATGAGAGATTCTAAGTAGCTCTCCATATATAGTCAAGGCTTGAATTGTCTGTGCAGGATGACAACTAGATGCCTTAACAAAATCATGGGGTGTACCAAATTTTCTATGTACACTGGTGACCACCAATTTACCATGAATTCCCTGTCATTGAATGTCCAAAAAGTTTACCTTATTTCCATATGATATTCCATCAAAAGAAATATTAAACCTATTTTGTTGAATGCTAGTTATGAAACTCTGCATTTCATCCAGACCATCTTCACACAAGAAAATCAAGTCATCAATGTATCTAAAATACAGTTTAACATATTTCTTTACAAATGGGTTGTTATTAATACATTCTTTTTCAACTAGCCCCATGAAAATGTTTGCATACATAGGTGCAAACGGGACCCCCATAGCTGTACCCTGGAGTTGATGAAAAATCATGTTGTCAAAACAAAAATAATTGTTTTCCGAACAAAATTGAACTAAATCAAGTATATAGTGTGTAAATGGCTGGTCACTCATACTATCAAGCAATGCTTCCAACCCATATTTATGTTGAATACTTGTGTATAAACTCTTAACATCTAGTGTTAACCAATACATTTTCCTATTCCACCTTATATTTTTGATTTTACTTAGAAAATCCACAGAATCTCTTATATATGAAGGAAGACTAACTGCCTGTTTTAATAGTACCCCATGCAATATTACCCCAAGATTGTGTAAAAAATTATAAAATACATAATTATATATATATTATAATTATAAATTATATTTTATAATTATAATTATAAAAGATGCATTGGGTGTGTTTGGTGTTACTCCTTGAAGGCTTACTGTAGCCGAGGCGCTAGTGTATCGAATAAACCTTTGGATTTTACTGGCTTTTGTTGTTCTTTAGTGTGAGGATTGCAGTCTGCTCATGGTGAAGGTCATGACAGTTACTGACTACATATCCCTCATTGGACATATGTTGCAACAAACCCCGTTACAATGGTAGATTAATGAGAGTATCACAGCAACATGTCTGTACTGGCCCTGTGTATGTGCTGTCAGCCACAACTCTGTCAACCTTTGTAATATGTCATGCATGAAGTGGTGCATATGTGCTGTACACCGTAAATAGTGTCATCATATCTGATAACAAGCCAGTGATATATCAGATTGCTACACATGTCATGTACAGTAGGGGTTACATTTAATGCCATATCCTGGACATTCTGTGGATGTTTGTACAGTACTGTGTAGTGATGGTGAATGTCGGCAGTGTGTTGGTTGTTAATATGTACTATGGCCTGTGTACAGATTGTGATAGATTTCATTGTTCTAGCTCCCCTTCTATCTGATGTTACATGCTGCTCCACTGTATGGCACCGTTTTACCTTACATGTTTGTAGGGCCATACACACACATGTCCCATACCACAGACAGCCATCAGACCAGACTGTGTAGCAGCCCAGTATATGTAGGGTCATTCTGTGAGTGGCACAGATGAGGATGGTGTAGGACAGATAGTCCATATACTGTACTATAATGCTAGCGTACCATATGAGGCTGTGGCTGTGTTCACATTGGTTGTGGTTATGCACAGTCACACAGGTGTATCCTACCCTGTGCTGTGACATGGCTGTCAAGCCTGCTATATATGCAGGTACTATATGATGATAACCTTAGGATGTCTGTCAGTAGCCAATGGCACAAATGTTATGAGCAGATGTCACCTTCCACACACACCATGTCTGTGACAACAATCCCAATGACAGTAGCAAATGTCTGTTAATATACCAGCTATACATACCTGACATCCCCTTGCACTACGACATTGGGACTATAGGGGCTGGAGTAGGGCTATACTCCATGTCCAGGACATATGGTGGGACTACATGGACATGTCCTTATCCAGATAGCCATATCTATCACTGAGTACACACGTGTAGTACTTCCAATTACCAGTGTCATGGCAACCACCCACTATGAATCCATACATCATGTGGGTGTATTCCCATGTACTTTCCCTGTGTGATGGACATCCTTCCTGTGTGTGGGCATCAATGTTACAGACAGCAGGTAGCAATACCTCTTATAGGAGAACCTGCACACTCAGGGCAGCCACATGTATGTAGGAGGATCAGGACATACAGACAGACTGTGGGTAGAGTGGTGTAATGCTTTGCATAGTACTGGTGTTACAGAGTGTGTGTGTGTGTGTGTGTGTGTGTGTGTGTGTGTGTGTGTGTGTGTGTGCGTGCGTGCGTGTGTGTGTGTGTGTGTGTGTGTGTGTGTGTGTGTGTGTGTGTGTGTGTGTGTACATACTAGTTTACTATGGACTGCAGTCTGTCTGCATTGCTCACTACTGTGGGCCCATCTTCTAGGTCAACAGAGGTGTTCCTATCATGCGTTGTCTGTCCGCCACAAAGGTCCTGTGTTGGATATTACACTGGCAGTGTGTGTGCTGCATGCTAGCAGTACATGGCTATATCCATTTGTGTCCCTGATGTCTTATTCCTGCATAAGGGTATGTTGCAACACATCCTGTAACACTAGCATGTTCCGGTGTGTGTAACTGCAATATTGCGAGTATGGCCCTGTGTTCCTGCCTTTGTCCTCCACATATATGGCAGTCTTTGTCCTGCTGTGATACGGTTAGGGGTTGTTAGGTAATGGCCTATCATTAATTACTGCTACCATTCCTACTATCATTCCAGTCATAACGTGGACTGCTACAACATTTGTTGGTCAGGGTCCATACATGTGACAGATACATTGACATTACCACAAGTAATGAATGCCCCCCTAGGGCTTGACTACAGGGTGTAATTGGAGGCTGTTGAACTACTTCTGATATTGTTGAGTGTTACGTATCACGCAGGCAAATCCTATGTCTACTGTTGTACGAATTGAAGGGCTTGGCCTGGACACCATAGTATGTTATATATCCACACTGTCTGCATCTACTGTTTTGTGTGGGCTTTGCATCCATCATTGGTTATATACATCAGCATCTATGTGTTGTCAGTAATGGCATACATTATTGTATGGTACACAAATAAAGGTTGTCTTTGTATACATACCTGTGTGTCATGTCATGTCCTTTGAATTGTTCATAGGTTCATAGGTTCATACTAGGCTATCTGCCCGAGGGCATTTACAAGCCTAGCCCATAGTTTTGTGGCTTACGCCACCCCTTTAGTATGGGGAACTATACCCATTATTTTGCTGTGCCTCTGTTGAGCAGTGACACTGAGGTAATCCCTGGGTATATCTGATCTCCCATCCATTGGTCAAGATTTCTCTTGACCAAGGCCAGCGAGGTGCTCTGCCTCACATATACGGGATTTTATCTCCACAGCATAGGAGTCTTTGGGTGATGAATCTATCCCTCCAGCACCCATTAATAGCCGGTTTCGGTTTAAGTCTCCTGCCCTTGTGGCTCTGACGGATCTAGATTTTTTGAGGTGAAGCATATTCATCAAATCTGGGTTTGACATGGCCTTATATGTTAGGCAAAGGTCACCTCTGAGCAAGCGTAGCGACTGAATAGAGCTGGACTTCTTTCAGTCGGGCAGCATAGGACAGATGTTTGAGACCCTTTATCCTTTTGGTGAGGAACTTTTGTGGCCTCTCCAGCTGCTGCAAGTGTCGGGTCAGATACATTCGAATGGGGCATTGTACTCAATCATTGGTCTGATGAGTGATGAGTATAGGGAGACTATGACCTCCTTGATCTAGATGAGAATCCCTTCATGATAAGGTGGGCAATGTAGAAGGTCTTCCTAACTACTTTAGCTACATGGGTGTCGAATGACAGACTACTATCAACCTGGGTCCCCAGGTCCCTGATAACTTCTTCTGTACTCAGTGGATTGCCACCTATTTGGTAGCTAGGGGTAACCTTGTTTTCGAAGGGTATGACTATGCATTTTTGGCATTTAACTTTAGGCCATGGCTCTGGCACCAGTTATCCATTTCTGTGAGACCCTTCTGAAGGATATCTGTGTCAGATGTGTTTTCTACTATGCCCAGTTTGCAGTCATCTGCAAACTTTGTCAGCCATAACCCTCCTGTGTTTGCTTGTACTTGGAAAAGTAGATGCCAAACAAGAGGGCCCAGGACTGAGCCCTGTGGTACACCACTTGTGACAGGCTTTGAGTCTGACATGGCGCCAGCAACTCTGACCCTGTGGGTTCTGTCACTCAGCCAGTTTGCAGCCCATCTTGTGATGTATGGGTTAACATTTAAGCTGATGAGTTTTTCAATGATACCCGAGTGGTGTATTGTATCAAAGGCCATCAGATCGAGAGGCTGTATGGACTGCCTTTCCTCATCAATGGCTTTGGTGACTGTTTGAAAAAGTCAACCAAGTTTAAAAGCATGATCTGCCTTTGACAAAGCCAAACTGGGATGGATCCAAAGTCTGCAAATTCCCTATGTCTTTATTTATGAGGTCCATTATGATCCTCTCCATGGCTTTGCAGATAAGGCTTGTCTGCTAATGGGCGGTAATTTTAGGGTCGGTGGAGGCACCGCCTTTGTGAAGTGGGACCACAGTTGCAGTCACGCCACTCCTGCAACGTATCCAGAGGTAAGACTATGATTAAACAGCTGTCCTAGCTGTGGGTTTAATTCCTCGTTGAGTTCGTGGAGCACACAGCCGGGGACACCATCAGGTCCCATGGATGCTGTGTTTTTGCTTTGGAGAGAGCAGTTCTCACTTGGGCTGGAGATGTTTGGGGGCTGCAATCGCTTGGTATAGATATCTCCTTTGGGGGAGGGGGGAGAAGTTTGCACTGAACCTGTCAGCCAGTATGCTGGCAATGTCTGTAGGATCAGAAATCTTCACATCATTTGAACTAGTTCTGAGCATATCTGGGAGTTTCCTCCCAGGTTTCTAACATAGCTAAAGAAGGCCTTATGATTGTCTTTTGAGTCTTTAGCTATTTTTCTCTCAAAATTTGCTTTGGATGATTTTATGAGAGCTCTTAGTTTTTTACTTATAGTGATCAAGGGTGTCTTACCTTTTAAGGATTTTGCTCTATCTTGTAGTAGCTTCCTCCTTTGTTGTAGAGTTTGTTTATGGCTGGGGTCCACCAGAGTGGACGCTTGCCTTTGGTACAAAGAGTCTTTGTTTTGCTTGGGATTGCCTTATCCATGCAGTCCTGCAGGTGCTGGTAGAAGGCATTTGTAAGTGATTCAGCGGCTTGAGTACTGTTTTCCGTCAGCTTGGGGCCTTAAAGGAGACCACACTAGTCTTTAGAAGTGTGAAGTCGGCTTTGAAGTTCTTACTGTGGTCTTTTATTTCAGGTGGGGTGGGATGAGGACCTCCAGCGAGATTAGTTTGTGATCTGATCTCACCAGTGAGGGGTATACTTCGGTGTTGAACATTGTGCTCCCATGTTCGTGATGATGAGATCAAGTATGTTTTCTCCTCTTGTGGGGATGGTGACTAGTTGTTCCATGGCATTTGAGTTTATGAATTCCAGGAACTTTTGGGCTAGGGTGTTTGGGCTTGAGTAGTGTTCCCAGTCTATATTAGGGTAATTGAAGTCACCTAGTATGATGGTGTTTGGTGATACATTTATCCTCTAGTGTTTTCAGGAAGGCCATGTGAGGTTCCTGAGTTTGTGAGGGTGGCCTGTAACATGCTGCAATTTGCAGAGCAGTCTTGCCTATGGTTAATTGCACCTGGATGGTCTCCGATGCATGCGTTGCCACCATTCTTGAGGTGTGGGTGTCTTTGATGAATATGGATACCCCCCTCCTTTCTTGGTATTGTCCGGATTTTGGGGCGGAACGCATGATAAGAGTTAAAACCTGATAGTGCTGGGGTGCTCTCAGGAGCCTTGAACCAGGTTTCTGTCACTTCACAGACATCGATGTTCTCCATACTGAGAAGGGCCTCGAAAGTCGTGCATTTGAGATTTAGACTTCTGGCATTGAGCAGCATTACCCTTAGTTTTTTCCTTTTTGTGTTCTAGGGTGGTAGGTTTAGAATTTGAGCCTTGCCTAAAAGGCACTATGGGGTGGCAGAGCCTTTGCCAATATCCGGAATCCAGGGGTGACAGGTGCAAGCCATCCTTATGAAGCAGCTGCGTGGCTTGTCCAGCATGTCATCCCAGGCAGACAGACATTGGATCCCCTTTGAATGACACCAGAGTTTAAGCCAATTGTTAAAGCTGATCATCTTATCTCTGTATTGTGGCATCATTCTTGGTGAAGGTAGGATACTGCTCAAAGGTCAGGGTCATACCTGCCTGGGCTACATAATCAGAGAGCTCCTCAATGTCTCTTTCTCATGTAGTCCAAGGAGGTGCGTCTCAGGTCGTTACACCAACGGGACAATGACTGAGTCATATTTGTACCTGCTGTTGAGAGACCTGAGTGCCATGCTATGTATGTGGCTGTTCTAGCGCCCACAGGCAGCTTTTCTTACTGTGACCTTTCTCCTTACTCCAGTCTGGTGGAGGCGGGACGTCAGTGTGTCTGACTATGGAGTCACCAATGACTAGTGTGTCTGGCATTGTGTTTGGCCTTAAGGGCTGTGACTGTTTGACACTCTGACTGTGAGGTCTATGTGTTGCAGGTGTTGTGTTCTGAGGTGGTGGTTGTTTGGGTGTCTGCTTTGGTGGCCTCTGCTGTTTTGGTAGATTTTTGATCAGATTTGTGAGTGGGTATATGTGTAATGTAAGTATACCCTTTGTGGGGCTGGTTGCCATGCCACACATGTCACAGGTATCAGTTACAGGGCTTGTGGTTAGGGATATGCAGTGCACCCAGTATGTCCACACTACTTCTACATATGTATGGCTACTAATACCCTTTGTCTGTGTATATGTGTATGTACCCATATAGACCTGCACATGATTGTCAATGTATAGATGTGTGTGCATATCTGTACTGTTGTAATGTGTATCCCTTCAACATAGTACATTCCCTGCGGTACAATGGCCTATTTGCATGACATGTTACAGATATTGCCCTGACATGTACAGGTGACTTGGATTACTGTTAGAGCATTGTAGCTGTGTTGTGGTGTGTCCTGTCATCAATTATTGCATGTGCTGGATATTGGATTGCACAGCATATCCGTTAGGGGCTGGGGGTTACATAGCAGTAATTACAGGTGTTGTCCCTTTCGTTTGTGCCTCCCACTCCCATTAACTGTGCTCATGGTCTGTTATGTAGTGCGAGATTGGGCCAGGAGTCACGTTCCCATGTGGAAATCATATACACATGTCTGTCAGTATATATATATATATATATATATATATATATATATATATATATATATATACATATATATATATATATATATATATATATATATGTCTACATCTTCATAATTCTTCATAATTATATATGTGAAACCCCCATATATAGAGGGATAGAACTGGACATTGATATAGCTCTAGCTATGTATATGTATTCATATTCATATGTTTATGTATGTAGATATTTATATATATGGATATATACACTGAACATATTAATCTATCTATGTACGATTGCTGTTATATGGTTATTTGTGAGTCATACATACACATATATATACCTACAACTGTCTGTCTACATTTACCGATGTATATCTGTCCATATGTCCATGCATGTTCGGCCTATATATGTGGCCTGTACCACATTCTCTTGGCAATTGACATGGATGACCTTAGGACTGAGGTCAGTCGTCGATACTTAACATGTACGTGTTTCAGACTTATCATCTCCTTCATTATTTGTGTTCTACCACATATAACTGTGTAACTTGCAATGTTTTAAGTGTATTAGAGCAAGATATGACAGATATCCCTATATGTACCCACATTATGGCCACTATGTCCGGGATTCATGCATTAAGAGGTTGTGTGGTATGTTATTACTACATTTCCTGTGCTGTTGACTGATTGTGCTGAATAATATGTATGTGAAATGAGTGGGTATGTACATCTGCCATGGTTTACTGGTAAATCATGAATGGCCCTTTCTTCAGACATATTTGTTTAGGGCAAACACCTTTGATAGGGAATGGGC
>NW_025058250.1:0-6168 GCF_019279795.1 Protopterus annectens | reverse complement strand
ACAAAAATCTATGTGTCACCTTGTGCATCAGCAACGTGTTTACTTTTTCCTGCACCAATGTTGTAGTATGCAGGAGGTGGCACAGTGTCATCATATGCACAGGGTGTGGGTTAGGTATGCCCAAGCCAGCCAACACCAATTGACATGTGTGTGTATGTGTGTTTGTGGGGGGCAGCAGTACAGGGTGGACCAGTGTTGGTGCAGTGTGTGTGTGTATGTGTTTGCCCTAGGTGTTGGTTTCTGCATGTGTGTAAGCACAAAAGTCCACATAATGGCTGCCATGTACAGGGTTTTTTGGACAGCCACAGACTGCACCTGTCAGGTCATCCAGATCAGTGTCTGTGGGCACGGACACGGTACCTGTGCCGGGCAGGGTGCTACGGGCGTACCCGGGTACTAACCCAGACTGGGTACGTCGTCAGAAGCGGGGGTGTTGACTGGACACAGTTCCTGTTGGGACTGTCCAGAGCCACGTGGGTCTCCGGGGGCATCCTGATGACAGCACAGACCCAGCATTGCTGGGGCTGGTGCTGGCACTTGAGGTGCGTGAGTGGGCCTGTTGTCGCCCGCGCCACTGCCAGCTGGTGCTGTTGGGCATGGCCAGGGGACGCCGCAAATGCACACCATCGCCCTGGCCCATGGACATCTGCTTGTGGCGCAGCTGTCCTATGCCCCCACAATGCCTGTCAATGACATCTGTGAGTTACGGATAGCATTTGCAACGAAATGCCGCCTGTCATGGCTGTGCGACATGCCCCAGCCCCCTCAGACCCTGTCTGGTGTACCTTTCCATAGTGCCTGTGCCTGCATGACAGTTCTGAACATAGTGGAGGTTGACATACCTCCTTGGGCACGCCGGCCAGAGGCAGTACGCCACGGATCCCCCCACGAGAACCCATGGGCGACTGTCTGTGTGGTACCATGGCAGGACCCTGCCCCTGGCTGCCTTGGGGGGATGCATGTACCACAGGTACCACATTACCCTGATCTATGCCCACTGCAGACTGTCCATGACCTAGGGACAATGGTGACAAGGGATGTAACGGCAGGATGACGCGATTGACGGGTTGAAGCTGTGTACTGTCAATTGGCTGACCAATGGTAGACCCAGACACACCTTCCTGCACCATTACAGACATTTTATCATCATCAGTACCTGGGGCACAAGATTCGGGTTTCCCCTGCTGCAGGTCACCAGAGCAGCACCAGAACCTATAGGAGGAAAACAGGGAACACAGATTACAGTCCCAAACATATTTGACAGAGATGCACTTCAATACTAATGCACACATTCAGAAATGGACACATGCACTCATGGACACTAACACACATGCACACATGGGCACAGGCACCCCACATGCACCCCCCACAGTAAAAAAAATCAGTACTGTGTTACACTACTCAATTTATACAACTGGTATTACAGTTATTTTAACACATCACCAGCATGTCTACTACAGGTTACATACTCTTCTAGTTTATAAATTGTTTACGGTAATGTTAAGAAACTCACCAGCATGTATGGCCTGCCTCGTTTAGATGGGAGGGACCTGGAAGTGTGAAAAGAGTAATGTCAGTGGGCACAAGTGTGCCATTTGTTTTGCACATGATACAGTACGGTAGTACACTAGTTCCCCTTTTACACATCAGCTGCTCATAATGTCTGTATCACACATGCACAATTACATATCATGATGACATAAAAACCACACCTTATGCGTATGAAGTAACAGTGTACAGAACCGTCATATGTACATACCAGGCCTTAACTCTAATCTCACCCTTCCCTCTCTTCAAGACAGCTCAAACTGTACTTCCAAACCACTGGCTTTGTTCTTTTGGATCCCGGCTAATGTCCCTCTCCCACCCCTCTTTCCCTTTTAAACCCCCCATTGTGCATAAAAACTAGCTTCTACCCTGTTTCTTTCACCTTCATGTGCTTCTATGGTCTGACCTACTTCTCCCATCCCTCCCACCTCCTCTTGACTGTCTTCCTTCTTTTTCTCACTTCCCCTTTTTGACCCCTGCCTCTTCCTTTATTTTATCTTTCATACTCCTTCTACATCTCTACCCTTCTGAGTCCTAATATTATTATATTTTTGCCTTATTGCATAACCGTTATGCTTTAGGTAGAAATTTCTTTGAAACCGACAGTACATTGTGTATGACTCTAAACTGTTTGAGTTCCTTAAATGTATGTTGATTTAATTAACAGGCTGGTGTAATTTTTATTCTGTTGGCTGTCTGTATTAACAACTTGTCTGTCTGCCTTTATTATTTTTGTGTGGAGTTTTCTCCCAGGCCTCTACTGAAATGGACATATATCCAGCTAGACTATCTTTGGGCAACAAATGTAAAGTAATAACAATAAAAAATATGGCATCTTACCTGCACGCCGGTGTCTTGTGCTGTGTGGATCCAACCTCCATCATGATGCATGACTGTGTTTTTGTTCTGGGGCTGGATCCACAACACTTAGCAGTAGCCCTCCTGTCTGGTGAGGGGGATTTTGGCCACCCCCACCTGTGGCAACCTGTTGCCTGCGGATATCTGCAGCAGCTTTGGGCATTTCTAATCAAATCACTGCAGTGATGTCTCACCTGCTCATATGTCCTATTATGCATGCCAACATCATTTATCCTGCTAAGTGGGTTTTGCCACAGTGCAGACCTCTCCTGCTGATTCTGGGTGGTGCGTGAGAACAGGATGGCATAGTCACGCACCAGGCTCTGGTGAATCACGTCATCTTCTGCAGCAGAATATGCTGGGTTCCTTTTTGGAGCCATGTCGATCTGGAAAGGTACACAAACAGGTTATCAGCATAGTATCTCAGCAATACATGGTACACATTCTATACAGGGAGTATTAAATGGTCCTTATTACTGCTTGGTTGTAACTTGATTACAGTGTAGCTATCATTCTAAGTCATTTTGACTAAGCACTTGGCCTTCAGGCCAGTTGTTTTACATTAGGGAGGTTTGTGGCAAGCGCTGTGGTGGCAGGACACATATCTTTCATCCATTGAAGTTGGGAACTGCTGATTGAGGGCCCAGTGTACAAGTGTATTAGTTCTGGTATAGGCAGTTGGCCTTCAGGCCAGTTATTTAACATTAACAAGGTTTGTGGTCTGCACTCGTGTGTGACAATAGGCTGTACTCTGCCATTCATAGCTGGGGACATCTGGTTTCAGGTTTATAGTGCCTGCATATCTGAGCTGTAACTTACTGACATTGCTACACCTTGTTTGCTGTAGCAAACACTACATCCAGGCCTCCTGGATCTACCTTTGTTTATATGCTTGTTATTTGTTAGCTTGTTATTTCACTGGTATGCTACTTCCACATAATACACAGCTTCTCAACACGTCTGTGACTCACTACTGATATCTGCATTGCTTACTGTACGATTTCCATGTTACACATGACAGCAAGTGACTGCTTGTCATTGTTGCATTTACTTAATTGTGACACATTGCACTTAGGTTACCTGGCACTTGCTCACTGATGCTTTTATATCAGTCAGCAGTTGTAGGTAATATCAGTACACCCTCACTCCCCACTGGACCTTGTTTTCAACTATTACGAATTCACAATAGTATTCTAGCATGTCCAAAGGTCAGTTGTCAGTCTCCTCCCCAGTCCAGCTGGTGAGTGTGGTACTCCAGAGACAATGTTAGAACAGCTGCATGTACACAGACAACCCCCTCCTCCTAACAACAAATTCAAACTCATGTGAGTGATGCAACCATATACCAAACTGGAGGCTAGGCTCTGTCTACTCAATACCGCCATAACCAGTCAGGTGGCGAGGGAAACCACACTCACTACACTTCCAGTCTCACATAGACCTACCACAACAGCAGAACTAACACATGATCACACATGAACATACTTGTAGGCTCAGACTACAGGTCTGCCTACACAGCAGAGACCTCCTAAGTAGACACTCAGGCAACCACTACCACGGAAACGTACACGTGCAACACATATCACACAAAGCCAATGTGCTGAACACTCACAGCCATTAACAGTACACAACACACCTCATACACCTGTACTAGGTGCCTCTATCATCAGGCACACTAACATCACATTCACCAGGCTTAGCGAGGTGAGGGTAACGGTGTGCGGCCTGTTGGGCACTATGACCTGCCACATAACACAAACACTCAGGTAACCCCAAGGCAAGTACAGGTATGACTCAGTCAATGTCCATGCTGGTGTGAATGACCTGACACATACCTCCCTGGACTACATGACAAGAGACAGTACAGAGCTCTCTGAGCACGTAGCCCAAGACAGTTTGACCCTGACCTTGAGTAGCACCCTACCCTCACCAAGAACAATGCCACAATATCAAGGCACGATGATCCCTTCCATCAATTGACTGACATACTGGTGTCATTCACAGGTGTGCCAATGCCTGCCATCTTGGGGTGGTATGCTTTGCTAGGGCCAGCTTGCACCTGTCACCCTGTCCTATTGGAATTTGGCGGAGCCTCTTGTACACCCATAGTGCCTGTATTGGCAAGGCTCATATAATACCCACATCCATTGTATCACAAAGGATGAGGAAGTAAGAGGATGCTACTCAACACCGAAGTCTAGACCTCAGGATGTACGCACTCAAAACCCTACTTAGCATTCTGGACATCGATATCTGTGCAGTAACATGAACCTGTTTCAGGTTTCACAGGAGCACACCAGTACTACCAAGTTATAGCTGTTACCATTCTTGTCGGCCCCGACACTTGAACAAGGGAGGGGGAGTATCAGTATTCAATGCAGATTCCCACGCCTCCACATTGGTGGCAAAGTACAACATAGGTGTTAGGCCATTGAGTACAGAAGACGTAATTGGGGACCTGGGGAAGAAACATGGTAGCGGTCTGTCATTTGTCAACCACATGGCCAACGTGGATTGCAAGGCATGTTATATAGCCCAGCTAATCATGAGCGATTCACATGTATGGCAGGGGAGGTCATTGTGCCTCTTTACTCATCCATCATCAGGCCTATAATTGCGTACAATGCACCTTTTGGGATGTACCTAACCAGACACCTACAGCAACTGGTACAGGACAACAGTACCTCATCAAGGGCATGCACTGGCTCACACAGATGTCATATGCTGCCCAGGTAAAGTACATCCAGCTGGACTCAGTGGCATACTGCCTGGTCAGAGGCAATCTGTGCGTGCCATATACAGCCATGTCCTACCCAGCAGTAATGGACATGCTGCACCTCAGGCAATCAGAGTCCCATACAGCCACATGCTCAGGAGAGCTGGACCTCAGCACTGACATACATGGACATGCTGGAGGGGCATATTCCTAACCGAGAGGCACCCTTCACTCTGTAATGAGCTCACACTACAGGTTAGGCAGAGTTCATTGACTCTCTTCCATAGGAATCTGGATGAGTGGATGGAGATCATAGTTGTACCCCAGGTATCACTTCTATGTCACTGTTAGACAGAGGCACAGTATACTAACGTCGGACAAGGGCATAGCAGCATAACTTGTAATTGGGTGGCGAAAGACAAACACATTCTACTAGGCTTACCAATGCCCTAGGGCAAATAGCCTAGTATGAACCTATGAACATGTGTGTACTGCTATAGTACTTCTGCCATATGTTGCATGTGTGTGTGTGTGTGGGGATGCACAGGTAATGGCGATACTTCTGCACAGGCGACACCTGACACATTCTGGGTGTTCATCCCTACATACTGGACTGTTGCCATCCAACCCTGTGATGTGGACACACATTACTCAGCCTGGATATACATATCCGAACAACACCACAAGCACAGTACACTACCTTGCTATGTATGCATGTAATTACACAGTTATTCACTAGTTATGACAGTGATGCTATCCATGCAGCCCATTGGGCCAGTGGAAGCCACAACACACACCGGCACCTTTGCATATGCTTACCACAGACATCCCACATACTGCATGTACTGTGCACACACATATCTAACCCAGAACAACTGCACACCACTTATTAATCCTGTCCAGTGGACTACAGATACAGGCATATTGTATAACAATAGTAGGAGGCTACTGCAGCACAGGGCAGATTCACATGGGGGCGGGGCAAAAGGCCAAAAAACCTTTGGGTTTTGGGCAGCAGTGTTAAGATGCTTCACATTCCCAAACAC
>NW_025058249.1:0-5462 GCF_019279795.1 Protopterus annectens | reverse complement strand
AGTCCGCTGCCCCGGTGGGCCCCGAATATCAAAGTATGGCTCGCGGTCGGGGCATTTAACTGACCGGGGCGCAGGGTATAAATGCGCATGACGCGTCATGTCCTCAGTCTTTTCTTGCCCCAGATGTCAGAAGACCCTAAAAATAAAGGTCAAAACCAAAAGACAGCAAACTAACCAACCCCCCTTGGACGAACTATATGTACAATATATACAATATACACAATATGTACAACCCAACCCACACAACCACCTCCAACTACAGAGGGAAGGAGGGAGGTAATTGGACTGCAGCAATGTGGATCTTCGAACATCTACATTTATGGTAGGTACAAAACTGTACTATGTTCTTCATCTCACATTGCTGCAGTCCTTACACTTGGGTAGAATCCCAAAGCAGAGGTAAGGGAGGATGGCTAACTACAAGGAAGCAGGAGCTGCCAAAATGCCCTGGCATGGCAAAACCAGCCCTGGATTTAGAGTAAAGTGGCAGGTGATAATGCCTAGAGAAAGTATGCATTGAACTCCAAGTAGCTGCCTCCAAAATATCTTGGTTGCCACCCTCAAAAAGCTGTTGAAGTGGCAGTAGCCCTAGTGGAATGAGGCCTAATCCCAGCTGGAATCTCCTTGCCATGATGGGAATAACAGAAAGCAATGCAAAACCCAATCCACTTAGAAATAGTTTGTTTTGACACAGGCTTGCCCTGAGAACTCAAAGCAAAAGAAACAAACAACTGCTGAGACTGCCTGAACCCTTTAGTTCTGTCCAAATAATAACAACTGCCTGTGTACATCCAAAGTGTGCAAAATCTTTTCCCCCTTATTTTGGGGATTTGCATAAAAAGTAGGCAAATGAATAGTCTGGTTTAAAGCCACACTAGAAACCACCTTAGGCATAAAGGAAGGATTAGTCTATGATACCCTATCCTTATGGAAAATCAAGAAAGGCTCAACTGCCATAAGGGCCTGTAATTCAGAAACCCTTCTTGCAGAGGTAATGGCCAACAAAAAAGCAGTCTTCCATGATAAATATTTCAACTCAGCAGTAGCTGCAGGCTCAAAAGGTTGTAGAGTGAGTTTCTCCAACACAAAATTGAGATCCCAAGCAGGAGTAGGAGCTCTAAGTGGGGGTCTTATATTCTTTGCCCTCTAAGAAATTGCTTGAACAAAGGATGAGAAAACAATGGTGGGTCCAATCATAGTGAGCTGAAATTGCTGCAGCATGAACTTTAATAGAAGAGAAGACAAACCTTTGTCCAGTAACTCAGTAAGATATTGAAGAGCCACACAAATTAGGCTCAGAAACATCAAAATCTTTGCTGCACTCCAAAATAAAAATCTCTTCCATTTATCAGCGTACACTTTCCTTGTACTAGGCCTTCTAGCTTCCAAAATAACATTCAAAACTTGCTGAGGAAGTGAGGACCCTTATGGTTCAAAACAGAATATGCCAGGCTGTTAGGTGCAGAGAGTGAAGCTTGACATTGAGCAAATGGCTGTCCTCCTGTGACAACAGGTGTGGAATCAAGGCAAAGGCCATGGAGGCTTCCATACAGACTTCTAGTAATGGGTACCAGTGCTGTCGAGGCCAATCTGGAGCTATTAAAATCATCCTTGGCTTGTCCTGTCTGACCTTCAGAAGTACCTTTGGGAGGAGAGGCAGAGGTGGAAAGGCATACACATGAAGATTGCTCCAATTGAAAGAAAGAGCATCCACTTTCCAAGCTGTGGGATGAAACCTTTTTGCGCAAAACTTTGGCAGCTGATGGTTTAGTGGAGAAGCGAACAGATCTATGTCTGGAGTTCCCCATGACACTGTCAATTTCTGAAATACATGAGGATCCAATTTCCACTCGTGGGGATCCATAATTTGTCTGCTCAACACATCTGCTAAGGAGTTCTGTGCTCCTGGCAGAAACCTTGCCTGAAGATTGAGCTGTAAACTGAGAGCAGTCTCCCACAAAATCATTGCTTGCCTGCATAGAGGATAAGAATGTTTCCCCTTGCTTGTTGATGTACCACATGACAGTTGTGTTGTCTGTTAGAATCAACACCTGCCCTGGAAGAAGTAAATCCTTGAAAGCTATTAATGCAAACTGGACTGCTAACATCTCCTTCATGTTGATATGTAGATGTGTAGTCTGACAGGCCACTTGTTTTGTATCCACTTTCCATTTAGATGAGCTCCCCAAGCTCTGTCTGAGGCATCTGTCGTTAAAATCTGACTTGCCTCTGGCGGGTCACAGAGAGTCCCTTGTTTAGGTGACATTCCTGAGCCCACCACAAAATTCCTTTTGAATGCAAGGTATTATTTGAATGACAGTGTCCAGATCCTGGCAGTGCTGTGTCCATACATTTTTGAGATACCATTGTAGCTTCCTCATATGCAGTTTGGCATTGGGAAGCACCAGAATACAAGATGCCATGAACCCTAAGGCTTGAAGGACTGTCCTTGCAGTCAGCCCGGACTGATGAGATAGTTGATGGAAGTAAAGGGATAGACTCTTTTGTTTGTCCGGGGTTAAAAGGCCATCTGGGATGCTGTATTCAGTCTCACACCCAGAAAGCACATGTCTTGAGAGGGTACTAGACTGGACTTTATTTCGTTCACAGAATACCCTAGGCATCTTAGCACTGCTATCACATATTCCAAATGATGAAGAAGCTCTTCCTTCCTTGAGCCAGAATCAGGCAGTCGTCCAAATAAGGATAGATCTGTATTCCTTTTAGCCTGAAGAAGCTATCACTGGAGCCAGAACTTTGTGAACACTCTGGGCAGTAGATAAACCAAAGGGCAATGCAGAGAACTGATAATGAGAAGTCCCAGCTCAGCAGATACTTCCTGCAACTGAGTCTGATAGGAACATGAAGGTAAGCCTCCTTGAGATCCAAAGTTACCATCCAATGATCTTTGCCCAGCAGAGGTAAAAGCTGCTGGAACGTCAACATTTTGAACTTGGGAATGTCCAGATAAGTGTTGAGGATAGATAAATCCAAAATTGGTCTCCACGTGTTCCCCTTGTTTGGTACTAGGAACAGGCGGGAGAATAAATCCACCTAGGCCCACTTCACGGGGACGTGGCTAGTTTGGGCAACAGAGAAACCTGTTTGCTTGACTCTTCTTTGTTGAGGAGGAGCATCAGCATGCCCAGAAAGGAGGCAAGAGTATGGAAATAAAACCTGTAGCCGTGGTGTATGATATCAATGCCCATGTCTGAGTAAATTAACCAATTTTTCTTTGAAAAGTGCCAAAACCTTCCTCCAAAAGTTGCTGCCAGGCAGGCGAGAGCAGCTGAAAATGAGTCATTTGGACCTACTTGTAGGGACTGACCCTGCCTGCCTCTCCAAGCCTGTGCAGGAGGCTTATTTCCTGGGCTAGAAGAGCCTGAGCTCTGCCTTACCACGTCTAGATCACCCTAGACTTTGGGAGTCATGGTCCCCGTCCCCACCGCAGTAGGCCAATTTCACACACTAAACTTTGGAGGCTGGACATACTGGGCTTAGCCTTGTCTTTCCATTTTCTTTTTAAGACTATCTCAGGGGACCAAACAACTTCGTCAGATTGTAAAGGAGCATCTAAAATCCTTAACTTTAACATATTCTATTAATTCAATCCCTCAATAGCGTTATACGAAGAGCAATGATAAGCATCACTAAACCGGAACTGTGGCATAAACCACATTGCAGGTAGCACCCACCTGTTCTGAAACATGTACTAAATCTTGCAACTCTTTAATCAATACCTACTGAGCATCAACCTTAGACTGGTATGAAAGGAGGTTTTGTATTATTTCAACATGTGAAACTGGCAATTCCAGAGCCCTCATAGCAAGAGGTGGAAGAAGTATGGCTTTCTTTTCCCATCTGTCAAGGCATTTCTTCTCCTTGTCTGTAGGAACGGTTTAACAGAAGCTATGCCACCCTTAGGCCCCTGGCTAGCAGTTTCCTGGGTCTGCCCTGGGACTCTTTAAAAGATGCTGTGAACTTCAGGCACCTGCGGCGCCTATCCGGCTTAAGGGCTTGGGAGGCGAAAAAGTCAAGTTAGGGCCTCTGTAAAAACTATCACCCACTACATCAAAACAGGAGGTATGGCCAAAAGGCTATGCTGGGGTAAACAGACCCTCGCGTTTCTATAGAATCAAATTCCTGACCTCCCTTAAATACTCCCTCTCTTTTGGAATGAGGGTTTCGAAAAGAAAAAATCCTCAGGAGGAGTAGCAGGGAGTAAAATCATCCACATCAGAATCAGAATAAGAGTACTCTGCAGAGTCTTCAGCCGAAGACTCTGAAACATCGAGCTTGCTCAAAACCCCCAGCTCAGGCTCCACCTAGGTCTCTTAGCAGGAGAATAGAACCCTAATCAAAGTAATCTTAGAATCTTCTATGCAACGCATAATAGCTAGGGCATAGTACCTGAAGAGCTGAGGCAACAGCATAGCCTGGCTAAACCTGGCCTGCCCTAGGAGAAAACTTAGAAACAGAAGAGGCCAAGCCCACCTTAGGAAGGGAGGGTATATGGTAACCTGAAGCCTCAGCCCCGACACCTCCTGGAGGCCACATCTTGCAATAATAAGGTCCTCACTCTGAGATTTCCAAAGTATCAGGTGGAGGCCACCGGCTCAAGCCTATCAAGGAACAGCGTCCGGTACAGGCGGTTCTTCTTAAACGCTGTATCAGCATCCTGCATGTGCCGAGGCGGGCGTCGAACATCCGGCGGCATTTTATCAGGCTGCACCAGCTTCCCAAAGACTAACCGTGCACAATCCAACCTTCTCTTTATAGTGCGTTTATTAAATCTAGCACAAAGGCGACCAGTGGTATCAGGCCTAAGGAATACACAAAGTATGGACCTATCGGTATCCTTTCCCACAAAGCGCAATTGCTTTCTGACGTCGATGACTGAGGCAAGAAAAAACTAAAAATAATATTCTAGCAGGGAGTACTTAATAACTTTGAACTATAGGTCTGAAACTTCAATCAGAAAAAGTCTCCAAACGCCAGCGGCGCTGCAATGCTGCTTCTGCATGGACCATGCGGCGAGGCTGTTGAGATGCTGGCGGTCATACATTATACCCGGCGTCTGGCATTAGTTCATCTTTGACGTCAGCCATATCTTTGACCAGACGTTATGGACGTGGACTACCCCAGTGGGACTGCAACGACGCCGGATGAAAAGAGCATCAGGCCAACTGGAACCGCCTGACTGGGATAACCCCAGAATGTAATGACTGCAGCAGTGTAACCTGATGGTTATCTGATCATAGAGACCAATGGACATTTTCTGTCACAATTTTCCTCAAACTGAATTTCCTGTTTTTCCAGACCACAGCCGGAATCAAAAGACATAGAAATTATGATATTACATCTAAATAACAGAATTATCAGATAAACTCGGTTCAGATCCTTAACCATAATAATGTATATATATATATATGTGTGTGTGTATATATATTTTTTTTTTTTTA
>NW_025058248.1:0-12859 GCF_019279795.1 Protopterus annectens | reverse complement strand
GTAGCCAGATTTTAAAGAAAATGCACTGATTGCCATCATGTCATGGTGTATGTAGCTGGAGATTGATACAAAATGCATACATTGCCATTATGTCACTGTCTATGTAGATGAAGATTTATACAAATGCATACATTGCCATCATGTCACTGTGTATCTAGCTAGATGTTTAAAGAAAATGCACACATTGCGATCAAGTCACTGTGCATGTAGCTAGAGGTTTAAAGAAAATGCACACATTGCCATTGCCAAGTTATACACACAATGCCATCATGTGACTGTGTATGTAGCTAGAGGTTTAAAGAAAATGCACACATTGCCATCATATCATTGTGCATTAAGCTAGAGATTGAAAGAAAATACACACATTGCCATCATGTCACTGTGTATGTAGCTAGAGGTTTAAAGAAAATGTACACATAGCCTTCATGTCACAGTGTATGTAGCTAGAGATTTAAAGAAAATGCACACATTGCTATTGCCAAGTAAGGCATATATTGCCATCATTTCAATGTGTATGTAGCTAGAGGTTTAAAGAAAATGCACACATTGCCATCATGTCACTCTGTATGTAACTTGAGATTTAAGGAAAATGCACACATTGCCATCATGTCACAGTGTATGTAGCTAGTGATTTAAAGAAAATGCACGCATTGCCATCATGTCACTGTGTATACAGCTAGATAATTAAAGAAAATGCACACACTGCCATCATGTCACTGTGTATGTAGCTAGAGGTTTACAGAAAGTGCACACCTTGCCATTGCCAAGTTATGCAAACATTTCCATAATGTGTCACTATGTCTGTAGCTAGATGTTAATAAAAATGCTCACAATGCCATCATGTTACTATATATGTTGCTAGAGGTTTAAAGAAAATGCACACATTGCCATCATGTCACTGTGTATGTAGCTAGAGGATTAAAGAAAATGCACACATTGCCATCATGTCAATGTGTATATAGCTAGAGGGTTAAAGAAAATACACACATTGCCATCATGTCACTGTGTATGTAGCTAGAGGTTTAAAGAAAATGCACACATTGCCATAATGTCACTGTGTATGTATCTAGAGATTTAAAGAAAATGCACACATTGCCATCATGTCACTTTGTATGTAGCTAAAGGTTTAAAGAAAATGCACACATTGCCTTTGCCAAGTTAAACATACATTGCTATCATGTCACTGCATATGGAGCTAGAGCTTTAAAGAAAATTCATACATTCCCATTGCCAAGTTGTACACACATTGCCATAATGTCGCTCTGTATATAGCTGGAGGTTTAAAGAAAATGCACACATTGGCATCATGTCATGGTGTATTTAGCTAGAGATTTAAAGAAAATGCACGCATTGCCATCATGTCACTGTGTATACAGCTAGAGAATTAAAGAAAATGCACACTCTGCCATCATGTCACTACATATGTTGCTAGAGGTTTAAAGAAAATGCACACATTGCCATCATGTCACTGTGTATGTAGCTAAAGGTTTAAAGAAAATGCACACATTGCCATCATTTCACTGTGTATGTAGCTAGAGGTTTAAAGAAAATGCACTCATTGCCATTACAAAGTTATGCACACATTGCCATAATGTCACTGTGTATGTAGCTAGAGATTTAAAGAAAATGCACACATTGCCATCATGTCACTTGGGTATGCAGCTAGAGATTTAAAGAAAATGCACATATTGCCATCATGTCACTGTGTATGTAGCTAAATATTAAAAGGAAATGCAAAAATTGCTATTGTCAAGTTATACACATATTGCCATCATTTCACTGGTATGTAGCGAGAGATTTAAAGAAAATGCACACATTGCCATTACCAAATAATACACACATTGTCATCATGCCACTGTGTATGTAGCTAGAGATTTAAAGAAAATGCACACATTGCCATTGCCAAGTTATATACACATTGCCACAATGTCACTGAGTATGTACCTAGAGGTTTAAAGAAAATGCACACATTGCCATCATGTCAATGTGTATGTAGCTAGAGGGTTAAAGAAAATGCACACATTGCCATCATGTCCCTGTGTATGTTGCTAGAGGTTCATAGAAAATTCACACTTTGCCATTGCCAAGTTATACACACATTGCCACAATGTCACTGAGTATGTAGCTAAAGATTTAAAGAAAATGCAGACATTTCCATCATGTCACTGTGTATGTAGCAAGAGGTTTAAAGAAAATGCACACATTGCCATCATGTCACTGTGTATGTAGCTAAAGATTAAAAGGAAATGCAAACATTGCTATTGCCAAGTTATACACATATTGCCATCATTTCACTGTGTATGTAGCAAGAGATTTAAAGAAAATGCACACATTACCATCATGTCACTGTGTATGTAGCTAGAGGTTTAAAGAAAATGCACACATTGCCATCATGTCACTATTTATGTAGCTAGAGGTTTAAAGAAAATGCACACTTTGTTATTGCCAAGTTATAAACACATTACCATCATGTCACTGTGCATGTAGCTAGAGGTTTTAAGAAAATACACACATTGACATAATATCACTGTGTATGTAGCAAGATGTTTAAAGAAAATGCACACATTGGCATCATGTCATGGTGTATTTATCTAGAGATTTAAAGAAATTGCACACATTGCCATCATGTCACTATGCATGCAGCTAGAGGTTTAAAGAAAATGCATACATTGCCATCCTGTCACTGTGTATGCAGCTAGAGGTTTAAATAAAATGCACATATTGCCATCATTTCACTGGGTATGTAGCGAGATATTTAAAGAAAATGCACACATTGCCATTACCAAGTAATGCACACATTGCCATCATGCCACTGGGTATGTAGCTAGAGATTTAAAGAAAATGCACACATTACCATCATGTCACTGTGTATGTAGCTAGAGGTTTAAAGAAAATGCACACATTGCCATTGCCAAGTTATATACACATTGCCACAATGTCACTGAGTATGTAGCTAGAGGTTTAAAGAAAATGCACACATTGCCATCATGTCACTGTGTATGCAGCTAGATATTTAAAGAAAATGCACATATTGCCATCATGTCACTGTGTATGTAGCTAGAGGTTTAAACAAAATGCACACATTGGCATCATGGCATGGTGTATTTAGCTATAGATTTAAAGAAAATGCACACATTGCCATCATGTCATGGTGTATGTAGCTGGAGATTTATACAATATGCATACATTGCCATCATGTCACTGTCTATGTAGCTGGAGATTTATGCAAAATGCATACATTGCCATCATGTCATTGTGTTTGTAGCTAGAGGTTTAAAGAAAATGCACACATTGCCATCATATCACTGTGTATGTAGCTAAAGGCTTAAACAAAATGCACATCTTCCTATTGCAACCTTATGCACACATTGCCATAAAGTCACTGGGTATGTAGATAGAGGTTTAAAGAAAATGCACACATTCCCATTGCCAAGTTATAAACACATTGCCATCATGTCACTGTGTATGTGGCAAGAGGTTCAAAAAAATGCACATATTGCCATCATGTCACTGTGTATGTAGATAAAGATTAAAAGGAAATGCAAAAATTGCTATTGTCAAGATATACACATATTGCCATCATTTCACTGGTATGTAGCGAGGGATTTAAAGAAAATGAACACATTGCCATTACCAAGTAATACACACATTGTCATCATGCCACTGTGTATGTAGCTAGAGATTTAAAGAAAATGCACACATTACCATCATGTCACTGTGTATGTAGCTAGAGGTTTAAAGAAAAAGCACACATTGCCATTGCCAAGTTATATAC
Organism: Protopterus annectens; assembly: GCF_019279795.1. Lineage (NCBI taxonomy): Eukaryota > Metazoa > Chordata > Ceratodontiformes > Protopteridae > Protopterus > Protopterus annectens. The sequence continues at coordinate 9,084 of NW_025058248.1, read as the reverse complement.
ACATTGCCACAATGTCACTGAGTATGTACCTAGAGGTTTAAAGAAAATGCACGCATTGCCATCATGTCACTGTGTATGTAGCTAGAGGTTTAAAGAAAATGCACACATTGCCATCATGTCCCTGTGTATGTTGCTAGAGGTTTATAGAAAATGCACACTTTGCCATTGCGAAGTTATACACACATTGCCACAATGTCACTGAGTATGTAGCTAGAGATTTAAAGAAAATGCAGACATTGCCATCATGTCACTGTGTATGTAGCAAGCAGTTTAAAGAAAATGCATATATTGCCATCATGTCACTGTGTATGTAGCTAAAGATTAAAAGGAAATGCAAACATTGCTATTGCCAAGTTATACACATATTGCCATCATTTCACTGTGTATGTAGCAAGAGATTTAAAGAAAAAGCACACATTACCATCATGTCACTGTGTATGTAGCTAGAGGTTTAAAGAAAATGAACACATTGCCATCATGTCACTGTTTATGTAGCTAGAGGTTTAAAGAAAATGCACACTTTGTTATTGCTAAGTTATAAACACATTACCATCATGTCACTGTGCATATAGCTGAAGGTTTTAAGAAAATACACACATTGACATAATATCACTGTGTATGTAGGAAGATGTTTAAAGAAAATGCCCACATTGGCATCATGTCATGGTGTATTTAGCTAGAGATTTAAAGAAAATGCACGCATTGCCATCATGTCACTGTGTATACAGCTAGAGAATTAAAGAAAATGCACACACTGCCATCATGTCACTGTGTATGTAGCTAGAGGTTTACAGAAAGTGCACACATTGCGATCAAGTCACTGTGCATGTAGCTAGAGGTTTAAAGAAAATGCACACATTGCCATTGCCAAGTTATACACACAATGCCATCATGTGACTGTGTATGTAGCTAGAGGTTTAAAGAAAATGCACACATTGCCATCATATCATTGTGCATTAAGCTAGAGATTGAAAGAAAATACACACATTGCCATCATGTCACTGTGTATGTAGCTAGAGGTTTAAAGAAAATGTACACATAGCCTTCATGTCACAGTGTATGTAGCTAGAGATTTAAAGAAAATGCACACATTGCTATTGCCAAGTAAGGCATATATTGCCATCATTTCAATGTGTATGTAGCTAGAGGTTTAAAGAAAATGCACACATTGCCATCATGTCACTCTGTATGTAACTTGAGATTTAAGGAAAATGCAAACATTGCCATCATGTCACAGTGTATGTAGCTAGAGATTTAAAGAAAATGCACGCATTGCCATCATGTCACTGTGTATACAGCTAGAGAATTAAAGAAAATGCACACACTGCCATCATGTCACTGTGTATGTAGCTAGAGGTTTACAGAAAGTGCACACCTTGCCATTGCCAAGTTATGCAAACATTTCCATAATGTGTCACTATGTCTGTAGCTAGATGTTAATAAAAATGCTCACAATGCCATCATGTTACTATATATGTTGCTAGAGGTTTAAAGAAAATGCACACATTGCCATCATGTCACTGTGTATGTAGCTAGAGGATTAAAGAAAATGCACACATTGCCATCATGTCACTGTGTATGTAGCTAGAGGATTAAAGAAAATGCACACATTGCCATCATGTCACTGTGTATGTAGCTAGAGGTTTAAAGAAAATGCACACATTGCCATAATGTCACTGTGTATGTATCTAGAGATTTAAAGAAAATGCACACATTGCCATCATGTCACTTTGTATGTAGCTAAAGGTTTAAAGAAAATGCACACATTGCTTTTGCCAAGTTAAACATACATTGCTATCATGTCACTGCATATGGAGCTAGAGGTTTAAAGAAAATTCATTCATACATTCCCATTGCCAAGTTGTACACACATTGCCATAATGTCGCTCTGTATATAGCTGGAGGTTTAAAGAAAATGCACACATTGCGATCAAGTCACTGTGCAAGTAGCTAGAGGTTTAAAGAAAATGCACACATTGCCATTGCCAAGTTATACACACAATGCCATCATGTGACTGTGTATGTAGCTAGAGGTTTAAAGAAAATGCACACATTGCCATCATATCATTGTGCATTTAGCTAGAGATTGAAAGAAAATACACACATTGCCATCATGTCACTGTGTATGTAGCTAGAGGTTTAAAGAAAATGTACACATAGCCTTCATGTCACAGTGTATGTAGCTAGAGATTTAAAGAAAATGCACACATTGCTATTGCCAAGTAAGGCATATATTGCCATCATTTCAATGTGTATGTAGCTAGAGGTTTAAAGAAAATGCACACATTGCCATCATGTAACTCTGTATGTAACTTGAGATTTAAGGAAAATGCACACATTGCCATCATGTCACAGTGTATGTAGCTAGAGATTTAATGAAAATGCACACATTGCCATCATTTCACTGTGTATGTAGATAGAGGTTTTAAGAAAATGCACACATTGCCATTTCAAAGTTATACACACATTGCAATGTCACTGTGTATGAAGCTGGAGGTTTAAAGAAAATGCACACATTGCCATCTTGTCACTGTGTATGTAACTAGAGGTTTAAATAAAATGCACACACTGCCTTCATGCCACTGTGTATGTAGCTAGAGGTTTAAAGAAAATGCACACATTACCATCAAGTCACTGTGTATATAGCTAGAGATTTAAAGAAAATGAACACATTCCCATTTCAAGGTTATACACACATTGCTCACTGTGTATGTTTCTAGAGGTTTAAAGAAAATGCACACATTGCCATCAAGTCACTGTGCATGTAGCTAGAGGTTTAAAGAAAATGCACACATTCCCATTGCCAAGGTATACACACATTGCAACCATGTCACTGTGTTTGTTACTAGAGATTTAAAGAAAATGCACACAATGCCATCATGTGACTGTGTATGTAGCTAGAGATGTAAAGAAAATGCACACATTCCCATCATGTCACTGTGTATGGAGCTAAAGGTTTAAGGAAAATGCACACAGTGCCATCATGTCACTATGTATGTAGCTTGATATTTAAAGAAAATGCACACAATAATATCATGTCACTGTGTATATAGCCAGAGGTTTAAAGTAAAACCACACAATGCCATCATGTGACTGTGTATGTAGCTAGAGATGTAAAGAAAATGCACACATTCCCATTAACAAATTATACATACATTGCCATCATGTCACTATGTATGTCGCTAGAGGTTTAAAGAAAATACACAGGTTGCCATCATGTCACTGTGTATGTAGCTAAAGATTTAAAGAAAAGGCACACATTGCCATCATGTCACTGTGTATGTAGCTAGAGATTTAAAGAAAATGCACACATTGCCTTTGTGTCACTGTTCATGTAGCTCGAGGTTTAAAGAAAATGCACACATTGCCATTTCTAACTTATGCACAAATTGCCATCATATCACTTTGTATGTAGTTAGAGGTTTAAAGAAAATGCATACATTGCCATTATGTCACTGTGTATGTAGCTATAGTTTTAAAGAAAATGCACACATTGCCATCATGTCACTATGTATGTAGCTAGAGATTTATAGAAAATGCAAACATTACTATGGCCAAGTTATACACACATCACTATCATGTCACTGTGTACGTAGCAAGAGGTTTAAAGAAAATGCACACACTGCCATCATGTCACTGTGTATGTAGCTAGGGGTTTAAAGAAAATGCACACATTGCCTTCTTGTCACTGTGTAGGGAGCTAGATGTTTAAAGAAAATGCACAGATTGCCATTGACAAGTTATATACACATTGCTATAATGCCACTGTGCATGTAACTTGAGATTTAAGGAAAATGCACACATTGTCATCATGTCACTGTGTATGTAGCCAGAGATTTAAAAAAAGGCACACATTGCCATCATGTCACTGTGTATGTAGATAGAGGTTTTAAGAAAATGCACTCATTGACATTTCCAAGTTATACACACATTGCTATGTCACTGTGTATGAAGCTAGAGGTTTAAAGAAAATGCAAACATTGCCATCATGTCACTGTGTATGTAACTAGAGGTTTAAAGAAAATGCACACACTGCCGTCATGTCATTGTGTATGTAGCTAGAGGTTTAAAGAAAATGCATACATTGCCATCATGTCACTGTGTATATAGCTAGAGATTTAAAGAAATTGCACACATTCCCATTGCCAGGTTATACACACATTGCCATAATCTCACTGTGTATGTTAATAAATGTTTAAAGAAAATGCACACATTGCCATCAAGTCACTGTGCATGTAGCCAGAGGTTTAAAGAAAATGCACACATTCCCATTACCAAGATATACACTCATTACAATCATGTCACTGCGTATGTAGCTAGAGGTTTAAAGAAAATGCACACTTTCCTATTGCCAATGTATACACACATTGGCATCATGTCACTGTGTATGTTGTTAAAGGTTTGAAGAAGAAGCACACATTGCCATCATGTCATTGTGTATGTAGCTAGAGATTTAAAGAAAATGCACACACTGCCCTCATGTCACTGTGTATGTAGCTAGAGGTTTAAAGAAAATACACATTACCATTGCCAAGTTATACACAAATTGCCATCATGTCACTGTGTATGTAGCTAGATATTTAAAGAAAATGCAGACATTCCCATTGACAAGTTATAAACACATTGCCATCATGTCACAGTTTATGTAGCTAGAGAATTAAAGAAAATGCAAACATTGCCATTGCCAAGTTATACACTCACTGCAATCATGTCACTGTGTTTGTAGCTAGAGATTTAAAGAAAATGCACACATTAGCATCATGTCACTGTGTATGGAGCTAGTGGTTTAAAGAAAATGCACACAGTGCCATCATGCCACTGTGTATGTAGCTACAGGTTTAAAGAAAATTCACACATTCCCATTGCCAAGTTATACACACAGTGCTGTCATGTTACTTTGTTTGTACTGAGAGGTTACAAGAAAATGCACACATTGCCTTCATGTCACTGTGTAGGGAGCTAGATGTTTAAAACAAATGCACACATTGCCATTGACAAGTTATACACACATTGCCATAATGTCACTGTGTATGTAGCCAGAGATTTTCAAAAAAGGCACACATTGCCATCATGCCACTGTGTATGTAGATAGAGATTTAAAGAAAATATACACATTGCCATCATGCCAAGTTATACACACAGTGCTGTCATGTCACTCTGTATGTAACTTGAGGTTTAAGGAAAATGCACACATTGCCATCATGCCACTGTGTATGTAGCCAGAGATTTTCAAAAAAGGCACACATTGCCATCATGCCACTGTGTATGTAGCTACAGATTTAAAGAAAATATACACATTGCCATTGCCAAGTTATACACACATTGCCATTATGTCACTGTGTATGTAGCTAGAGATTTAAAGAACATGCACACATTGCCATCATGTCAATGTGTATGTAGATAGAGGTTTTAAGAAAATGCACACATTGCCATTTCCAAGTCATACACACATTGCCATGACACAGTCTATGAAGCTAGAGGTTTAAAAAAATGCAAACATTGCCATCATGTCACTGTGGATATAACTAGAGGTTTAACGAAAATGCACACACTGCCTTCATGTCACTGTGCATGTAGCTAGATGTTTAAAGAAAATGCACACATTGCCATCATGTCACTGTGTATATAGCTAGCGATTTAAAGAAAATGCACACATTCCAATTGCCAGGTTATACACACATTGCCATAATCTCACTGTGTATGTTGCTAGAGGTTTAAAGAAAATGCACACATTGCCATCAAGTCACTGTGCAGGTAGCTAAAGGTTTAAAGAAAATGCACGCATTCCCATTGCCAAGGTATACACACATTGCTATTATGTCACTGTGTTTGTAGCTGGAGATTTAAAGAAAATGCACACATTACCATCATGTCACTGTGTATGGAGCTAGAGGTTTAAAGAAAATGCACACATGCCATCATGTCACTGTTTATGTAGCTTGAGATTTAAAGAAAATGCACACATTAATATGTCCCTGTGTATGTAGCCAGAGGTTTAAAGAAAATGCACACATTGCCACCATGTGACTGTGTATGTAGCTAGAGATGTAAAGAAAATGAACACATTCCCATTGCAAAGTTAAACACACATTGCCATCATGTCACTGTGTATGTAGCTAGAGGTTTAAAGAAAATGGACACATTGCCATCATGTCACTGTATATGTAGCAAGAGATTTATAGAAAATGCAAACATTGCTATTGCCAAGTTATACACACATCACTATCATGTCACTGTGTATGTAGCAAGAGGTTTAAAGAAAATGCACACATTAGAAAATAATCAAACCAAAAACCAGCAAACCCCAGCATGAGCAAGTGCTAGTCCCAAAGTCTCAAAGTCTTCAAAAGGCAAAAATCCAATGAAATAAGCATCAAACTGTTAAGAACTGGTACCGAAATTACTGTTTATTGTAATGAAAGATAAGCGCTTTCGCAACAAGGCTTCATCAGATCTATGACAATTCTACTTAAGATGCACTCCCATATATATATGTATCTAAGACTAATAAGAGGCAATCAATCAATTAACATTCATTTAAAGAGATATTAACTTTAAAACAACATCAATAAATGAATAAATATAAGAGATGTCATTTAAAAAACTAATAAGACCATTGCTCAAAGCTATACAACATTTAAATTAAAAACACACTAAATATGTATTATTATCAATCAATTATCGTGTATATATAGTAATATGAATGTGTTATGCTCCAAACGCATCACTTCATACTACACTAAATTGAATCATAAAAATGAACAATCTTAAAAACATGTCAAGAATTTAAATCATGTCGGTTATGAATGGACATTCATAAAAATACATCAATAAAACCACTCTCATACTATTAAAAATAATAATGTGAAGGGTGCATATACATACATGCAGACATACACATGCATGTCACTACAGACCTGTGTGCATATACAAACATGTAAATAACCATATACACACACATATACGCGCCCACAAACATGCATACACTGTTACACACTCACATATATGTGCATAAAATACAAACATGAAATAGAATGAAGCAACTATGTTGAATCCATCTCTAAAATAAACTAAGATGATGACCCTATGTAACAATTACAGATATAACATATCTACTACTAAGCATAAAGAAGGTAGGGATAAAGCACTCCTATAGTTCACATAGATGCTAAAAAATATATGTACATAAAAAATATATAAACATTATGTACTATGTATATGTGTGAATCTATAAGGACCAGGATATGATAGTAAATAATAATATGAGGGCTGAGGATTATTTAATGTTTCTTCTCTGTCTTAGTTTCGGTCTCAGAGATGCTCTCTCATTGAGGCCGGAACCTTTGTCAGCTTTCAATAATAATATCCATTCAGTCTCCTTACCCTCAGTATATGTTCTAACATCACCACCTCTAGGGTTAGGATGTATAACCTCAACAGCTTTGAAAGAGAAAACATGTGAGCTATCCGTCATCATAACATGCTTTGCTAAAGCGTTATGTACAGAGCCTTTCTTCATATGGTAAATATGTTCTCTCATACGGTCTCTAAATGGGCGATTAGTTTTACCTATGTAAAATGACGAGCAAACCTGACATGTAGCTAAATAAACAATATGTGATGTCATACAGTCTGCTTCTGCTGAGATGGAAAAATACTGTTTCAAGTCAGGATAAAAGAAGTTAGGTGTGGTATCAATATAACCACAAAAATTGCATCGTCCACACGGTTTGGTACACCCATCTCTCTTTACAAAGTGGGTGTTAGTAACATAACAGAGTTTTCTTTTCAAATTCATCTTATTTTTATATAGAAACTTGGGATAGTTGCCCACTATAGCTTTAAGATCATCATCAACTAATAATACATCCCAATGCTTAAATATTATCTCTCTAAGTTCTAAATGATCTGACGAAAACTGTGTTGTGAATTTAACATAATGTGGAGTTATCGTACCAAACAGAACATCTTGCATTCTACCCCTAATTCTAAAATGCCCTCTCAGTTGAATTTTCCATTACCTGTCAGAACAGAGAACAACAAGTTTCGCTCTCGCTCAGTGAGCAGAGGCAGGCAGAAAAGGAAATTCTCAGAGGAGTATACACCACAGAAAACATTGAGGAAAATGTGGACAGCCAAACATTAGTATACAATATGTCACATATTACTCTAACTGAGAATGAAATTCGATTGTTAAATAAAGGATTGAATTTTATTCCGAGATGTGAGAGTCATATGATAGATACTTTAATGGATGTTAGACTTTTTTGCAGGAATATGATGCTGAGGTTTATGTATAAAGATAGTGAACAGGTACATACTAATCTTAAGTTTAAGAACTTGAGTGAGTTCACTCCTACCAACCACCCATTGATAGAAGCATATATGAAGCTCACTGAAGATGAACTACATGCCTATTATGAAAACAGGACCCATAACAAACGCTATCATAAGAAGGACAACCTTACATATGGAGAAAGAGCTAGTCTTAAGAAAATACAGAATAATCCCAATATTGTAATTAGACCTGCTGATAAGGGAGGGAAGATAGTAGTGATGGATACAGCTGACTACCATGAACGCATGAATTCTATGTTATGTGATGGTTTTTATATTAAGCTAGGTAAACATGATGTAGACCATATTGTTAAGTATATACATAATACTATCACAGACATATATATGGGGCATTTAATTGATAAGGATACTTATGAATATCTTATTATTCCTTATCCTACTATACCCATCATACACGGCCTTCCAAAAATACACAAGGATTTGGCGAATCCTCCTTTGAGACCCATAGTCTCAGGCCGTGGCTGGGCTACAGAGCATTTATCTGTCTTCGTAGAGAAACATCTAAGGCATGTTTTAAACAATAATATGATTGTTTTGAAGGACTCTAGGCAATTTTTGCTAGACCTATATACATGTATCAAAGACAAGATTATTAATATGGACTATATCTTTGTAACATTTGATATACAATCTCTATTTACGATGATTCCTAATGATATGGGAATCAGATATGTCATTGAATACATGCAAGGACACAGTGATTATTCTTCAGTTACAATAGACCTA
>NW_025058247.1:0-5606 GCF_019279795.1 Protopterus annectens | reverse complement strand
GGCCCCCTGATTGAGTGCTGAGTTGTTGATACACGGGGTGACAAACATCGAGATAGTCTTAGTTTTAAAAAACTTAGGGATGTTGTCTGAGCTGCAGAGACTAGCTAGGGGAATTGATAGAAGGTGTGATTTATGCTGATAATGAATGGTAATACTGTAGAGATGAACTGCTACTATTTAAAATGATGAAAAATCAGCATTGACAATACATGTCTGGGGGATATATGTAATTGTGAGGAATAATGCTAAATGAAAACTTCTGATGCATCTTGGGCTGACTCCATATCTAGATTTTCTATTTAGATACAACTTATGAGATAATGGGTTGCTTATTTAAAATAAACATAGTATGTTAAGTTGTCTATCTCGCCTTCATTCTTGCTGGATGGGTTCGGAGCCGACCTCGCCCCACTGCCACTCTAAAAGCTCGAGAGTTGGTTCCCCCGGCTCGAGGCCCCCCTTATATCCCACAATGCTAGGCGGGGTTACCTCAGATCTCGTTTTCCCCTACAGCTATCGAGGTGTTGGTTTCTACCGGTTCTTGGTAAGTGACTTTTCTTGTAAGTTAGTCTTTTAAAACCCCCTTTAATTTTATTTTTTTTACTTATTTCCTTAGTTTAGAGAAATTTTATCCCTTTCAAAAAAACCTTTTTTTTTTTTCCTCAAGAACTTTAAGTTCTTCCCCCAAAGGCCCTTTTTTTCCCTAGTGGAGTGTTTTTTATTTTTTTATTTAAAAACCTAGTTAGTTTTATTATAATTTAAACTAGACAGGGTGTAATTTGGTGTGTGTGTGTTACACCTTAGATATGTCAAAGAAGGGGTTCAAGAAGTGTGATGCGTGCTGTCAGAAAATGTCTCTGACAGACGTCCCCTTCTTGTGTCTACTGTCTGGGACCTTGCACCTGCAGGACTCCTGTGCTGGGGCCATGGCTTCAGCCCCAGGGTCCTGCAGGAAAAAAAAAATAATTTAAATTTTTAAGGGCTTACCGCCAGAGGATTCCCTTCTGTTTTACAGGGAAGCCCTCTAAATCTAGGTTTTGGCTCCCAAATGAGCCGAGACCTAAGGTTTCTAACCTTTTCATCGGCCCGGCTGGAGCCGGAGTCTCAGTCCACAGTTTTGGGTTTCCCCGGCCCGGCGGAGCCGAGGTTTTGAAATTTCCCCGTCGGCTCCGACCAGACCTTCGGAGCCGACAACTAGAAGAGGTCCAGGTCACCATCCTTGGCTCCGTTCATTCGGCCCAGGATCTCCCCCGCTGTCTGAACGGAGCCAAAGATCTCACCTCTAGGTCATCGAGGCTGTCGGGTCATGACCTTCAGAGGGTAGTGAGTCGACTTCTTAAGTCCGCGGCACTGGCCCAGCTGCTTCAGAGCCCGACTCATCAGTCGATGCCTGCCCCGTCCATCAAATATTCCTCCTTCGACTCTCTTGAGCTCGGGGCCGGGTCGGCCGAACCGAGACTGTGAAGGGCCGGGGCCGATACAATTGTCTTCGCCCGCCGGGCCCCCTTGGGAAAAATCTCGGGGCCGGACTTCGCCCTCCCAGGGTGAGTGGCATCGGACCCTTGTCCGACCCCCCTCCCCCTCGGTGCTTCGCTTTGGGTTTGGCTCGACATCGGCCTCGGAGCCATCACTGTCGGTGCCGAGGGAGGTTCTTAGCCCCGGAGCGGGACCTCTGGCTCTGCCTGACAGGGGTGCATTTGAGGTCATGCGGAGGGGTTAGAGCCTGGCTCTACTCCACAGTCGGCTCCGGCCCCCCCCTCCGGGGGCCTCAGGTCAAGTCGACTCACTCCCTCATCCCGGACCGCAGAGAGCCAGCTCCTCAGGAACCCCTGTGGGATTTCATCCTCTTCGAGGCCTCTCCTGATTTGGCAGAAGAGCCCCTCGGAAGAGGAAGTGTAAGGGGAAAACACATTGACTCACCTGAGCCCTCACCCGACACAGATTTAGATGATTCTGAGGGTTCCCCGTTCCCCTTCTGAAGATGTCTCATTTGCAGACATTCTAGAGATCCTGAAACAGGGGGGAAATTGGCGGGCCCTCACCCTTTCGGAGGAGGACTCTGTGTATCTTGAGGCGTTTGGCTCCCCCCTTCCACCTCCTGGTTGTGCCCCCTCCTTTTGCCCCCCCATGCAGGTGGTTGCTAAGGGCATGGACGGCTCCTGATTCAGTGGACCCCACTCCCAGGAGACCCCCCAAAATTCATAACGCACCAGCAGACAAACATTCTTAACAAAAGGAGTTTCTGTGGATGCTATGGTGGTAGCTGCCCACAAAAAGGGAAAAGCTGATCCTTCAGTCCTGTCCATCCACCTAACAAGGAATCTAGGTCCAGGGAAATGGGCGGATGTTCCCCCAAATTTCCCATGCGCTACCTTGCCATTTTACGCCTTCAAAGGGGCTTGATCAAGGAAGGGGTGAAATGTTAAGGACCCTACAGCTGCGGGTTTTTAAGATAAGATGAACACCCGCTGGCTACCCTTAATCCAAAACCCAAATCCTCCATGCCCTTCTTAGCGGCTGATGGAGCGAGTAGAGCCCAGGGACAGGTGTGGCCTTGAGGCATGCCTGGATGCGGCTATGCAATTTTGGGGCCCTTCAAGACGTTTTCACTAACTCCCTTTGATGGATCATCTCTTTGGTCCTCAAGTGAAAGAAACCTTGACTAGGTGCGAGACTGATGGCAAGACCCTTTCTGCCGGAGTCCGTTTTTTCTCCTTCTAGGCCTTACCCCAAAGGCCAGGGTGGGAAAAATGTGGTTCCGAAACAATCTCAAGGGACTTGCCTGACCAAATCCCCCAGAGGCAGAGGGGAAAACAATGGTAGACGCCCCCTAGGGGGGGGGTCCGAGAACCAGGGCAATCGGGAAACCCTCTGACAAGCCCTTTCAGCATCCCTGAGGTGTTGCCCGCCCCCCGGAGGCAGTCGGGGGAAAATTGTCACTGTACCCAGAAGCCTGGCTATCCCTGACTCGACAAATGGGTACAGTCCATCATTTCCAAAGGCTATTCTATCCCCTTCCTTCCATTCCAAACCAATCAAAAAAACCCTTCCAGATGTTCCACCCCCAAAGGGATCTAGCGTTTTTGGGAAAATTTCAAAACTGCTTGCAAAAGAGCAATTCAGCCAGTTCCACCAGACCAGCATGGATCCCGAATCTGCGCAAGGTCCCTTTTAGTTCCAAAGAAAACAGGGGACTGGAGACCAATTTTGGATCTCAGTATCTTGAACAGATCAGTCAAGAAAACAAGATTTCGGATGGTCACGCTGCAATCCATCCTTCCCTTTGGGAAAGGAAACTGGATGTGCTCTATAGACCTTCAGGATGCCTATCACATAAAATGAAAAACCCCAGAAGATTCCACCGCTTCAGGCTGGGAACCAGACATATAAAATTCAGGGCCCTGCCCTTTGCTCTCACCACTGCCCCCCGGGTGTTTACCAAATGCATGGCAGTGGTAGCTTCTCACCTGAGACGACAAGGATTCCAGGTGTTTCCATATTTGGACGACTGGCCCCCACAGCCCCCACCAAGCATCTCCTTTTTGGGGAGGATTACACCTTTGTAAAAAGTTAGGCATTTCAATAAATTGCGAAAAGTCTGTTTTGTCGCCTTGTCGCTATTCCCTTCATGGGCCCAAATCTAGACACAGTAACATGTCTAAGAACTAACACATCAGAGAATAACAGACATTCACAAACTGGTCTCACTTTTCAACAACAACAGAATCAAAGCCAGGTTAGTTCTGAAAGTGTTGGGAATTATGGGGGCCCTACCTCTTTCCATTAGCCAGATTCCACATGGATCCTTCAATGGATGCTCTTACTCAATGGTCATACCAGGAACTTCCAATGTCTCACACCATTATGATCACGCAAACGCAAAAAACATCTCATGTGGTGGATGTCTTCCTCAGCTCTTTTTGGGAAGACCTTTGTTCCACCCTCCTTGCTACTCTGACAACGGATGCCTCCCCTATCGGGTGGGGGGGATTATCAGGGCAGGGGTCCAGGGCACATGGCAACCAAACGAATGCCACTTGCACATAAATGTTCTGGAGATGAGAGCAGTGCTTTTAGGGGAAGCCCTTCAAGACTCTCTTCCCCTTTGGGGAACGACAAATCCAGACAGACAATATGTCTGTAGTGTGGTACATCAACAAACAAGGCGGAACCAGGTCTACCCCTGTGTCGAGAAGCACTCAGACTGTGGCAATGGGCGATTTCTTCTCAGGGGTTTCTGATAGCAACGCACATCCCGGAAGTCCAATAAAATTTGCGGACAAGTTGAGCAGAGCTATCCTCATGCCTCACGAGTGGTCTCTGAAAGACTCTGTTGTGAGAAAAATTTTTTCTCAAGTGGGGTCACCCTTTGCGGATCTTTTGCTACTCCCCAAAACAGCAAGTGCAGAGAATATTTCACTCTATTCCCTTTACCAGGCCAACCCAGCAGAGACGCCTAGTCCAATTTTGGGCCCCCGGGACTTCTGTATGCATTTCCTCCTTCCCACTAATCTCTCAAGTGATACAGAAAGCTATTCAGAAGGCCTCATTGATCCTCATTGCTCCTTACTGGCCTCGACAGGTGGGGTTTCCCCCTTTCTACATCATTTCTTTGAGCGACTGGAATCTGGACCTAGTTCCAGATCTTTTGATCCATCAGTCGGGTCAGTTTCATCGCCCCCTCCCTTTTGAACCTCACTGCTTGGTTCCTCCAGTTCCAACCTTAGCCAGGCTTCCTCAATTATCTCACTCTGTTGAGATATTTTGATAGCTTCCCATAAATCTTCCACTGAAGATTTATTTGAGTAAGTGGAAACGCTTCACATATTGGGCTCAAGGAAAGGACATAGATCCTTTCACTGCTTCCATCCAATAGTCCTTGATTTTCTAGCTGAACTCTTCCATGCAGGTTCATCTCCTCTACTCTTAAAGTTCAATTGGCAGCTATTTCTAACTTTCATGTGGGTATTTCTGAATCTGCCTAATGTCCCAAAGCTTTGCAAAGTTTTTGAAAGGAGTTTTTCTTCTCAGACCTCCTATAAGAAATCCTCCTTCTCCTTGGGACCTAAATTTAGTTCTTGCTTCTTTGATTCTCCCCCCTTTCGAACCTGCAGCTCCTGTTCTTTAAAATTGCTATCATGGAAGACTCTTTTTTTTGGTAGCTATTACTTTAGCTAGAAGAGTTTCAGAACTTCAAGCACTCAGCTGTCACCCCCTTATCTATTGTTCCCTAAGGACAGAGTATCCTTAAAAAACCCTTTTTGCCTAAGGTGGTTCCCAAATCTAAATCAAAGCATTGACCTCCCCGTCTTTTTCCAGAATATTCCAATAGGTCTGAACAAAAAACACTGCCTGGATGTTCATCGTCAATTAGGTACTACTTGGATAGAACAAAAAAATTCAGAAAATCTGATCAGCTGTTTGTCTCCTATGAAAGCAGAAAGGGACTTTCAGTTTCAAAGGTATCATTATCCAGATGGCTAAACCATTTCCCTTTTTTTGAAAAAAAATTTCCCCCCTTTTGTTAAAATTTTTGAAATTTTTAGGGAAACCCCCAAAAAAGCCCGGGGGCCAATTTTTTCCCCCCAGGGGCTTTTTGGGGGGGG
>NW_025058246.1:0-9521 GCF_019279795.1 Protopterus annectens | reverse complement strand
ATATTGTGTAGCATACAACATACTATGAATATGTGGGCACTTGTGCCTGGAGAGTACTGCAAGGCTCCACCGGATGTATCCAAGCACCGGAACCGTGATTTCAACATCCCTAACAACAGCTCTATGATTATTCTCGTTTGCGCGTGTGCCTCATTATGGCGTTCTTGCATGTGTGTGTGTGCATTTCTGATGGGTGTCATCAACCACGGCTCCAGTGCGCAGCCAGCATCCCCCACAAGGTGACCTTTGTGTGATCTCCCCACTGGCGTATACCTGGTTCAGCTGTGATGCATGCCAGATATGGAGTCGGTAGCTTCCAGGGCTGCCAGCACACACATCCATGATAATGCCCTGCGCATTGCACACGCACCTGGCAATTGATGGAGGGGTATCCTTGCGTTTATGTAGGTCTACCCTGTTCCCCAGGTGGTGACTTCTGATTTCTATGTGCGTGCAGTCTTTCGCTCCCAGGTCCTCCGGGTATTGTGCCAGACGGTCGAAGCGGCGCATTTTGCTAGCCAACTCCTCCTCAGATGTGGGGACCTTTATGTGCTCATGGGCATGTGGAACATGGGATCCAGGAACTGGTGTAGTACCATGGATGCTGATGCCTGTGAGATGCCCATTATGTCCCCGGGTGGGCCTTTGAAAGGTACGAGTAGCCAGAATTCGCATGGGCACACATACCTATGTGTCCACAGGGATGGCTCCTCTGTTGTCTCTGATCTCAGGCGCGCCGGCACAGCTCCACTATTTGCTGTAACGCGTCCCTGTCCACCCCTGTAGCGCCTACTATCTCCAGGTCTCGCAGCCCTGGTAGGTCACCCTTGGTCTGAACACTCTCCTTCTCCTGTGAGGCTCACGCAGTTGTCGGCACCACCCTCCGCAACTCCGGCCTGTCTCGCCACATACCTATGCATCACGCCACGGCGGCACCCAGCATATACATGTTAAAGTTCCCCGTCTGTTTACACCCCACGGTGCGGCGTTTGGGAAATCGCGCTGTGTGTTGT
Organism: Protopterus annectens; assembly: GCF_019279795.1. Lineage (NCBI taxonomy): Eukaryota > Metazoa > Chordata > Ceratodontiformes > Protopteridae > Protopterus > Protopterus annectens. The sequence continues at coordinate 8,508 of NW_025058246.1, read as the reverse complement.
GCGATTCTACATTTAGTACTGTTGTGCTGTATACCCGGTGATGTCATTGGGTGTCTCAGCGGCCGTATCCATGGATTATTTCCGCGGTTTTACGCTTGCAGCCGCAACGGTACTGCCTGTAGTGTAACATTACAGTTGCCTGCATTGCCTTCGCCCTGGCATCTTACATTACTGCATCCTGCACCCACATGGCATATGATGCATTTTATCTGGCGGCCGCAGTTATGCTGTCCACATCTGTACTTGGCTGTGCTATTTCGGTTCTTTGCTCTTTGCATTTCTACCACATCCCCATTATCTTTGCTCCTCATATGCCTCCCCTTTCCTGTTCTGCAGGAGTCTGCATGCAGACTTATCAGCCGCCGGGCGCTTGTCTTCCTGCATTGATTGGTGTTAATTGCTCGCTACGGATACATTTACACTGCTTCCGCATTTCCTCGTATTCTCAGCATTACCTTCCTATATCCCTGGTTGTTGCCGGTGAGGGCAGTCACATGACTGGTTTCGGAACGTAGTCGTCCTCGTGCACATGCATTTGTACGCCGCATTCGGTACTGTCAGCGCATCTATTTCCTAACACACACCAGTCATGATGCTGTAATATGCATTGTGGCAGCCCAGGTTTGCTGTCCTCCAATATCCTTCCTCCTACAGTGGCACACCCTGTGTGGTTGATATGTATCTGGTGTAGGCCACCCCTCGGTGTAGTACCGCCACGCCGCTTGCTCCATCCTTACGCCTGGCGCCGTTTTTGCCCTTCACTATTATCCGCCTCATTTGCATCGAATTGACTACTAATACCTGGTTACGCCGCCGCACACCGCCTCCACTCCTTGACAACCATTGCGCTGGGGTTGCTGCTTTACGTACATACTATGGTGTGTGGTGGCTGTGAAGCTGATTTGTGTTCTAATGCTCTTTTCGGACATTATCATATTATTTCATTGTTTTACAACTTCTGTGCACACATCCCGCGCGTCTGCTGTTCTTTCTACGCACGCGGCTATTTATGTCATTTTTTACATTTTTTGCATATTTTCTTTGGACATTCTCGGTGCCTGTCCACATTGGCATATTGCACCTATATGATACCTGACTTTGACAGCCTTCCGTTATTCCTCCGGTATGTTTGGGTAAATGTAAACCATTTTTTTTGGTTTACATTGCCGTCTTTACGCTACGCTTGCGCTTTACTTCGTGGATCGCTATTGCCCTCATTTGCATGGTGCAATACCGCACACAGTGTGTTTTGCATACCTACGCCGGGCGGGACTCGTCCGCGACGCCCGGTAGTGCACGTGGAATTCATTCATACCTGAATCGCTAAGCAGCCATATTTGGCGTTATAACGCCGACGCTATGCTGGCGCCTGGCGCAAGGTTCATGAATCCCGAGGTTTGTTTATTCATAGCGCATACTTTTCTAGCTAGTTTCACTGTATATGAGGTATTTACTGGAAATATTTGACATTTGTTAAGTACCTGGTTGGGTTTGTTTGTTCTGATTTTTTTTGTTTATTTATAGCACTTTTTTGTCTGCTGCATACTTTTCCTTCTAGTTTCACTCTGTGTGAGGTATTAACTGGAATTTTTTTACATTTGTTAAGTACCTGTTTGGGTTTATTTTTTCTTGTTTTTGTTTTGTTTATTTATAGCACTTTTATTGTCTGCAACATACCTTTTTAGTTAGTTTCACTGTGTGTGAGGTATTAAATGGAAATTTTCTACATTTGTTAAGTAAATGCTTGGGTTTATTTGTTCTGATTTTAGTTTTTTTTTTATTTATAGCGCTTTATTGTCTGCTGCATACTCTTCTAGTTAGTTTCAGTATGTGTGAGGTATTAAGTGAAATTTTTCTACATTTGTTAAGCACCTGTTTAGGTTTCTTTGTTCTGATTTCTGCTTTTTTTATTTATAGCACTTTTGTCTTCTGCTGCATACTTTTCTAGCTAGTTTCACTGTATGTGAGGTATTAACTGGAACTTTTATACATTTGTTAAGCACCTGTTTAGGTTTGTTTGTTCTGATTTTTTTTTTATTTATAGCACTTTTATTGTCTGCTGAAAATGTTCTAGCTAGTTTCACTGTGTGTGATGTATTAACTTGAAATCTTCTACATTTAAGCACCTGTTTGGATTTGTTTGTTCTGATTTTTGTTTTGTTTATTTATAGTACTTTTATTGTCTACTGCATACTTTTCTAGCTAGATTCAATGTGCATGAGGTATTAACTAGAAATTTTTTACATTTTTTAAGTACCTGTTTGGGTTTGTTTGTTGTGATTTTTTTTTGTTTTTTTATAGCACATTTATTGTCTGCTGCATACCTTTCTCGTTAGTTTCACTGCATGTAAGGTATTAACTGGAAATTTTCTAAATTTTTTAAGTACCTGTTTAGGTTTTTTTGTTCTGATTTTTGTTTTGTTCATTTATATCACTTTTATTGTCTGCTGCATACTTTTCTAGCTAGTTTCACTTTGTGTAATATATTAACTGGAAATCTTTTACATTTGTTACGTACCTGTTTGGGTTTGTTTGTTCCTGTTTTTGTTTTATTTCTAGCACTTTTATTGTCTGCTGTATACTTTTCTAGCTAGTTTCACTGTGAATGAGGTTTTAACTGGAAATGTTCTATATTCGTTAAGCATCTGTTTGGGTTTTTTTCTGATTTTTTGTTTTGTTTATTTATAGCACTTTTATTCTCTGCTGCATACTTTTCTAGCCAGTTTTACTGTGTGTCTGGTATTAACTGGAACTTTTCTACATTTGTTAAGCACCTTTTTGAGTTTTTTTGTTCTGTTTTTTTTTGTTTTGTTTATTTATAGCACTGTTATTGTCTGCTGCATAATTTTCTAGCTAGTTTCACTGTGTGTGAGGTATTAACTGGAACTTTTCTACACTTGTTATGCCCCTGATTTTAGATTTGTTTGTTTTGATTTTTGTGTTTTTTTATTTTTAGCATTATTTGTTGTCTGCTGCATACTCTCATAGCTAGTTTTACTGTGTGTGATGTCTTAACTGGAACTTTTCTACATTTGTTAAGCACCTGTTTGGATTTGTTTGTTATGATTTTTTTGTTGTTTTTTATTTATAGCACTTTTATTTTCTGCTGCATAATTTTCTAACTAGTTTCACTGTGTGTGAGGTATTAACTGGAATTTTCTACACTTGTTATTCACCTGATTTTAGATTTGTTTGTTTTGATTTTTTGTAGCATTATTTGTTGTTTGCTGCATACTTTTCTAGCTAGTTTCACTGTGTGTCATTATTAACTGGAACTTTTCTACATTTGTTAAGCACCCATTTGGATTTGTTTGTTATGATTTTTTTTTTTATTTATAGCACTTTTATTTTTCTGCTGCATACTTTTCTAGCTAGTTTCACTGTGTGTGAGGTATTAACTTTAAATTTTCTACATTTGTTAAGTACCTGTTAGGTTTGTTTGTCCCGATTTTTGTTTTGTTTATAGAACTTTTTTGTCTGCTGCATACTTTTCTATCTAGTTTCACTGTGTGTGAGGTATTAACTGGAAATTTTCTACATTTGTTAAGTACCTGCTTTGGTTTGTTTGTTCTGGTTTTTGTTTTGTTTATTTATTGCACTTTTATTGTCTGCTGCATACTTTTCTAGTTAGTTTCACTGTTTGTGAGGTATTAACTGGAAATTTTCTACATTTGTTAATCACCTTTTTTCGGTTTCTTTGTTCTGATTTTTGCTTTGTTTATTCATAGCGCATACTTTTCTAGCTAGTTTCACTGTATATGAGGTATTTACTGGAAATATTTGACATTTGTTAAGTACCTGGTTGGGTTTGTTTGTTCTGATTTTTTTTTTTTATTTATAGCACTTTTCTGTCTGCTGCATACTTTTCTTTCTAGTTTCACTCTGTGTGAGGTATTAACTGGAATTTTTTTACATTTGTTAAGTACCTGTTTGGGTTTATTTTTTCTGGTTTTTGTTTTGTTTATTTATAGCACTTTTATTGTCTGCAACATACCTTTTTAGTTAGTTTTACTGTGTGTGAGGTATTAAATGGAAATTTTCTACATTTGTTAAGTAAATGCTTGGGTTTATTTGTTCTGATTTTTGTTTTTTTTTATTTATAGCGCTTTTATTGTCTGCTGCATACTCTTCTAGTTAGTTTCAGTGTGTGTGAGGTATTAAGTGAAATTTTTCTACATTTGTTAAGCACCTGTTTAGGTTTCTTTGTTCTGATTTCTGCTTTTTTTATTTATAGCACTTTTGTCTTCTGCTGCATACTTTTCTAGCTAGTTTCACTGTATGTGAGGTATTAACTGGAACTTTTATACATTTGTTAAGCACCTGTTTAGGTTTGTTTGTTCTGATTTTTTTTTTATTTATAGCACTTTTATTGTCTGCTGAAAATGTTCTAGCTAGTTTCACTGTGTGTGATGTATTAACTTGAAATCTTCTACATTTAAGCACCTGTTTGGATTTGTTTGTTCTGATTTTTGTTTTGTTTATTTATAGTACTTTTATTGTCTACTGCATACTTTTCTAGCTAGTTTCAATGTGCGTGAGGTATTAACTAGAAATTTTTTACATTTTTTTAAGTACCTGTTTGGGTTTGTTTGTTGTGATTTTTTTGTTACTTTATAGCACATTTATTGTCTGCTGCATACCTTTCTCGTTAGTTTCACTGCATGTAAGGTATTAACTGGAAATTTTCTAAATTTTTTAAGTACCTGTTTAGGTTCTTTTGTTCTGATTTTTGTTTTGTTCATTTATATCACTTTTATTGTCTGCTGCATACTTTTCTAGCTAGTTTCACTTTGTGTAATATATTAACTGGAAATCTTTTACATTTGTTAAGTACCTGTTTGGGTTTGTTTGTTCCTGTTTTTGTTTTATTTCTAGCACTTTTATTGTCTGCTGTATACTTTTCTAGCTAGTTTCACTGTGAATGAGGTTTTAACTGGAAATGTTCTATATTTGTTAAGCATCTGTTTGGGTTTTTTTCTGATTTTTGTTTTGTTTATTTATAGCACTTTTATTCTCTGCTGCATACTTTTCTAGCCAGTTTTACTGTGTGTCTGGTATTAACTGGAACTTTTCTACATTTGATAAGCACCTTTTTGGGGTTTGTTTGTTCTGATTTTTGTTTTGTCTATTTATAGCACTTTTATTGTCTGCTGCATAATTTTCTAGCTAGTTTCACTGTGTGTGAGGTATTAACTGGAACTTTTCTACACTTGTTATGCACCTGATTTTAGATTTGTTTGTTTTGATTTTTTTTTTATTTTTAGCATTATTTGTTGTCTGCTGCATACTCTCATAGCTAGTTTTACTGTGTGTGATGTATTAACTGGAACTTTTCTACATTTGTTAAGCACCTGTTTGGATTTGTTTGTTATGATTTTTTTTTATTTATAGCACTTTTATTTTCTGCTGCATAATTTTCTAACTAGTTTCACTGTGTGTGAGGTATTAACTGGAATTTTCTACACTTGTTATTCACCTGATTTTAGATTTGTTTGTTTTGATTTTTATAGCATTATTTGTTGTTTGCTGCATACTTTTCTAGCTAGTTTCACTGTGTGTCATTATTAACTGGAACTTTTCTACATTTGTTAAGCACCCATTTGGATTTGTTTGTTATGATTTTTTTTTTTTATTTATAGCACTTTTATTTTTCTGCTGCATACTTTTCTAGCTAGTTTCACTGTGTGTGAGGTATTAACTTTAAATTTTCTACATTTGTTAAGTACCTGTTAGGTTTGTTTGTCCCGATTTTTGTTTTGTTTATAGAACTTTTTTGTCTGCTGCATACTTTTCTATCTAGTTTCACTGTGTGTGAGATATTAACTGGAAATTTTCTACATTTGTTAAGTACCTGCTTTGGTTTGTTTGTTCTGTTTTTTGTTTAGTTTATTTATAGCATTTTTATTGTCTGCTGCATACTTTTCTAGTTAGTTTCACTGTTTGTGAGGTATTAACTGGAAATTTTCTACATTTGTTAATCACCTTTTTTCGGTTTCTTTGTTCTGACTTTTTCTTTGTTTATTCATAGCGCATACTTTTCTAGCTAGTTTCACTGTATATGAGGTATTTACTGGAAATATTTGACATTTGTTAAGTACCTGGTTGGGTTTGTTTGTTCTGATTTTTTTTGTTTATTTATAGCACTTTTTTGTCTGCTGCATACTTTTCTTTCTAGTTTCACTCTGTGTGAGGTATTAACTGGAATTTTTTTACATTTGTTAAGTACCTGTTTGGGTTTATTTTTTCTTGTTTTTGTTTTGTTTATTTATAGCACTTTTATTGTCTGCAACATACCTTTTTAGTTAGTTTCACTGTGTGTGAGGTATTAAATGGAAATTTTCTACATTTGTTAAGTAAATGCTTGGGTTTATTTGTTCTGATTTTTGTTTTTTTTTTATTTATAGCGCTTTTATTGTCTGCTGCATACTCTTCTAGTTAGTTTCAGTATGTGTGAGGTATTAAGTGAAATTTTTCTACATTTGTTAAGCACCTGTTTAGGTTTCTTTGTTCTGATTTCTGCTTTTTTTATTTATAGCACTTTTGTCTTCTGCTGCATACTTTTCTAGCTAGTTTCACTGTATGTGAGGTATTAACTGGAACTTTTATACATTTGTTAAGCACCTGTTTAGGTTTGTTTGTTCTGATTTTTTTTTATTTATAGCACTTTTATTGTCTGCTGAAAATGTTCTAGCTAGTTTCACTGTGTGTGATGTATTAACTTGAAATCTTCTACATTTAAGCACCTGTTTGGATTTGTTTGTTCTGATTTTTGTTTTGTTTATTTATAGTACTTTTATTGTCTACTGCATACTTTTCTAGCTAGATTCAATGTGCATGAGGTATTAACTAGAAATTTTTTACATTTTTTAAGTACCTGTTTGGGTTTGTTTGTTGTGATTTTTTTTTTTTTTATAGCACATTTATTGTCTGCTGCATACCTTTCTCGTTAGTTTCACTGCATGTAAGGTATTAACTGGAAATTTTCTAAATTTTTTAAGTACCTGTTTAGGTTTTTTTGTTCTGATTTTTGTTTTGTTCATTTATATCACTTTTATTGTCTGCTGCATACTTTTCTAGCTAGTTTCACTTTGTGTAATATATTAACTGGAAATCTTTTACATTTGTTAAGCACCTGTTTGGGTTTGTTTGTTCCTGTTTTTGTTTTATTTCTAGCACTTTTATTGTCTGCTGTATACTTTTCTAGCTAGTTTCACTGTGAATGAGGTTTTAACTGGAAATGTTCTATATTCGTTAAGCATCTGTTTGGGTTTTTTTCTGATTTTTTGTTTTGTTTATTTATAGCACTTTTATTCTCTGCTGCATACTTTTCTAGCCAGTTTTACTGTGTGTCTGGTATTAACTGGAACTTTTCTACATTTGTTAAGCACCTTTTTGAGTTTTTTTGTTCTGTTTTTTTTGTTTTGTTTATTTATAGCACTGTTATTGTCTGCTGCATAATTTTCTAGCTAGTTTCACTGTGTGTGAGGTATTAACTGGAACTTTTCTACACTTGTTATGCCCCTGATTTTAGATTTGTTTGTTTTGATTTTTGTGTTTTTTTATTTTTAGCATTATTTGTTGTCTGCTGCATACTCTCATAGCTAGTTTTACTGTGTGTGATGTCTTAACTGGAACTTTTCTACATTTGTTAAGCACCTGTTTGGATTTGTTTGTTATGATTTTTTTGTTGTTTTTTATTTATAGCACTTTTATTTTCTGCTGCATAATTTTCTAACTAGTTTCACTGTGTGTGAGGTATTAACTGGAATTTTCTACACTTGTTATTCACCTGATTTTAGATTTGTTTGTTTTGATTTTTTGTAGCATTATTTGTTGTTTGCTGCATACTTTTCTAGCTAGTTTCACTGTGTGTCATTATTAACTGGAACTTTTCTACATTTGTTAAGCACCCATTTGGATTTGTTTGTTATGATTTTTTTTTTGTTTTTTTATTTATAGCAGTTTTATTTTTCTGCTGCATACTTTTCTAGCTAGTTTCACTGTGTGTGAGGTATTAACTTTAAATTTTCTACATTTGTTAAGTACCTGTTAGGTTTGTTTGTCCCGATTTTTGTTTTGTTTATAGAACTTTTTTGTCTGCTGCATACTTTTCTATCTAGTTTCACTGTGTGTGAGATATTAACTGGAAATTTTCTACATTTGTTAAGTACCTGCTTTGGTTTGTTTGTTCTGGTTTTTGTTTAGTTTATTTATAGCATTTTTATTGTCTGCTGCATACTTTTCTAGTTATTTTCACTGTTTGTGAGGTATTAACTGGAAATTTTCTACATTTGTTAATCACCTTTTTTCGGTTTCTTTGTTCTGACTTTTTCTTTGTTTATTCATAGCGCATACTTTTCTAGCTAGTTTCACTGTATATGAGGTATTTACTGGAAATATTTGACATTTGTTAAGTACCTGGTTGGGTTTGTTTGTTCTGATTTTTTTTTTTTATTTATAGCACTTTTCTGTCTGCTGCATACTTTTCTTTCTAGTTTCAATTTTTTC
>NW_025058245.1:0-4819 GCF_019279795.1 Protopterus annectens | reverse complement strand
CAGTTTGTTTTCAGGAAAATGTGGAAAAGGCTTTAAGTGAAAATGGGGGGGGCAAACATGGGGAGAAGTAGACTGTTAGCTAGTTTCAATTTGGTAGACTTGTCCAAATAGAGTTTATGCCTATAGAGTTTGCCAAGCTTAAAATTGGTCTTTTTGATTGAGTTGAGCATATGATTCTCAAAGGATAGTCTGTCATCAGTTGTGATGCCAAGTAGTTTAGCTGTTTTTACAATTTCAATTTCTGTATTGTTTTAGGTTCATAGGTTCATAGGTTCATACTAGGCTATCTGCCCGAGGGCATTTACAAGCCTAGCCCATAGTTTTGTGGCTTACGCTTTAGTATGAACTATACCCATTATTTTGCTGTGCCTCTGTCGAGCAGTGACACTGAGGTAATCCCTGGGTATATCTGATCCCCCATCCATTGGTCAAGATTTCCTTGAACAAGGCCAGCTCCTGCCTCACATATGGGATTTTGTTACAGCATAGGGAGTCTTTGGGTGATGAATCTATCCCTCCAGCACCCCTATTAATAGCGTGTCGAGGTTTAAGTCTCCCCTTGTGGCTCTGACATCTAGATTTTTGAGGTGAAGCATATTCATCAAATCTGGGTTTGACATGGCCTTGTATGTTGGGCAAAGGTCACCTCTGAACAGCGGTGGACTGAATAGAGCTGGAGTTCTTTCAGTCCAGCATAGGACAGATGTTTGAGACCCTTTATCCTTTTGGTGAGGAATTTTTGTGGCCTCCAGCTGCTGCAAGTGTTGGGTCTGTTACTTTCCCAATGGGGCATTGTACTCATTCATTGGTCTGATGAGTGATGAGTATAGAGACTATGACCTCCCTTGATCTAGATGAGAATCCTTCATGATAAGGTGGGCAATGTAGAAGGTCTTCCTAACTACTTTAGCTACATGGGTGTCAATGACAGACTACTATCAACCTGGGTCCCCAGGTCCTGATAACTTCTTCTGTGCTCAGTGGATTGCCACCTATTTGGTAGCTAGGGGTAACCTTGTTTTTCCCAGGTATGACTATGCATTTTTGGCATTTAATTTTGGCCATGGTCTGGCACCAGTTACCCCGTTTCGGGGTTGGTAGACCCTTCTGAAAGGTTTTTTAATTCTTGGGGGTAAAGGAAAAAAATTTGGTTTGTTTTCTCTTTCTAAAACAGCTCCCGTCCTTGAATTTCGGGAGTTTCCCGGGAAGTGGCCGCGAAATTTAGTTTTTCCCCTGGGTTTACGGTTTCAAAAGTGAATACGTAGGGAAAAGATACCGCCAATTATCTTTTGGATTCGTGAGAAGCAGCGTTGAGTCCCGTGGTTCTAAATTTTATAGGATTTCAAGGTTTCATATTGGCTATGCCCGGGAATTTTTAGTTTGCCCATGGTTTTGTGGTTAACTGTATGGGAAACTATACCCATTATTTTCTGTTGTTCTGTTCCCTGACCCCTGGGTTTCCTTTTTGGGGGTTAAAAGGTTGATTAGGAAGGTTAGATTGTGCCAGGTTGGTCTTTGGGAAGCGGTCAATTATAAATGCCGCCGGATGCCCCGACGCCCCTTCAAGAACCCAAAGACAAAGCAGCTAAACCCAGGCAAGAAGAGTCGTCCGCCGGACGGTTTTTTAGAGGCCAGGGGAAACCCGGGTGGTTCCCCGGGAGGCTTCTCTGGAGGCCCAGGGGAGACTTTGTTATTGCAGGATGTGGCCTCTCAGGAGGCAGGTCAGGCTGAAGGGGCTTCTCAGGTTACTGTACTCCCTCCCTTCCTAGGTGGTTGGGCCCCTCTCCTTCTGTTTCCAAGGCTTCTCCCAGAGGCAGGCCAGGTTTAGCTTCTGTTGGTGTCACTCCTAGTTCTTCAGGATCTGTGCCCAAGAAGCACATGCTTAAAATGGCAGAAGATTTAATTACATTGATTAGAGGTTCTTTGCCCCCTCCTGATAAGAGGCCTAGGGTCGAACCAGAGTTGGGGGGTTTTGAGCAGGCTTCAGATGTGTCAGAGTCTTCGGCTGAAGACTTGCAGGAGTACTCTCCTTATTCTGATTCTGATGCAGATGATTCTTTCCCTTCTGCTTCTCCTCCAGAGGATTTTTCTTTTTCAGAGACTCTTCATTCCATGAGGGAACATTTTAAGTGGGAAGGTCAGGACTTCTCTGATTCCAGGAAAAGGCTTAGGGAATTTTTGCTTTTACCCCAGCATAGGCCTTTGGCTATACCTCCTGTTCTGGATGTTGTGGAAGATGTGTTTGCAGAGGCTTCTCTTAATCCTGATTCTTTGCCTCCTGCTCCTGTTAAACCGGATAGGTATTACAGGGTGCCTGAGGCTCATAAATATCTTTATAAGAGTCCTAGGGCGGACCCAGAAACTGTTAGTCAGGGACCTAAGGGTGTCAAGGCCTCTGTTGTAAAAAATCGGGTTCCTCCAGATAAAGAGGCCAGAGCTTTGGATAGATGGGGAAAGAAAGTCTATACTTCTTCCACCTTAGCTATGAGGGCTTTGAATTGCCAGTTTCACATGTTGAAATATCAAAACTTCTTTCTCAATTGAAGTCTAAGGTAGATGCTCTGGGGGAAGGATTGAGTGTAATTGCAAGATTTAGTACATGTTTCTGAACAGGTGGGTAAGCATTCTTTCAATGTGGTTTTGATGCTGTACAGGCCTCGTCTAGGGTGGCTGCCACGGGGTCAGTTCTTCGCAGGCACGCCTGGCTGAGGGATCAGAATTTATCTGACCATGTTAAAACAAGGATTTTAGATGCTCCTTTACAGTCTGATGTGTTTGGTTCACCTGTGGAGTCAGTCTTGAAGAAAATGGAAGACAAGGCTAAGTCTATGCAGACTGTTAAAGATTTTTGCAAGTTCAGCCTCCAAGTTTAGTAGAAATTGGCCTGCTAAGGGGTGGACGTCCTTCTTATGATTCCAGTCTAGGGGTAGATCTAGACGTGGTAGGGCAGAGCTCAGAGTCTTTCAGGCCTAGCACAGGCGGTTCACCTGCACAGTCTTGGGGGAGGGCAGGGGCCAGTCCTTTCGAAACAGGCCCAATGACCTCCTTTTCAGCTGCCAGATCCTTCTTGCCTGGCAGCACCTTTGGGAGGAAGGTTGGCACTCTTCAAGGAAAATTGGAGTTTGAAATTTCCCAAGACAGATGGGTATTGGATATCATACACCAAGGTTACAGGTTTTATTTCCATACCTTGCCTCCTTTCAAAGGCATGGGCGTTCCTCCTCAGCAAAGACTAGAGGCTCACAAACAAATTTCTCTGCTCTCCCAAAAAGGGGCCTACAAGTCCCTCTGCCAGAAGTGGGCCTAGGATTTTATTCTCGTTCCTAGTACCAAAGAAGGGGAACACGTGGAGACCAATTTTGGATTTATCTATCCTCAACACTTATCTGGACATTCCCAAGTTCAAAATGTTGACGTTACAACAGCTTTTACCTCTGCTGGGCAAAGATCACTGGATGGTGACTCTGGATCTCAAGGAGGCTTACCTTCATGTTCCTATCAGGCTAAGTTGCAGGAAGTATCTGCTGAGCTGGGACTTCTCATTATCAGTTCTCTGCATTGCCCTTTGGCTTATCTACTGCGCCCAGAGTGTTCACAAGGTTCTGGCTCCAGTGATAGCTTTCTTCAGGCTAAGAGGAATACAGATCTATCCTTATTTGGACGATTGCCTGATTCTGGCCCAAGGAAAGGACGAACTTCTTCATCATTTACAATATGTGATAGCAGTGCTAAGATGCCTGGGGTATTCTGTGAACGAAATAAAGTCCAGTCTAGTACCCTCTCAGGACATGTGCTTTCTGGGTGTGAGACTGAATACAGCATCCCAGATGGCCTTTTGACCCCGGACAAACAAAAGAATCTTTCTTTACTTCCATCAATTGTCTCATCAGTCCAGGCTGACTGCAAGGACAGTCCTTCAAGCCTTGGGGTTCATGGCATCTTGTATTCTGGTGCTTCCCAATGCCAAACTGCATATGAGGAAGCTACAATGGTATCTCAAAAATGTATGGACACAGCACTGCCAAGATATGTACACTGTCATTCAAATAATACCCTGCATTCAAAAGGAATTTTTTTGGTGGGCCCAGGAATGTCACCCAAACAAGGGGCCCCCTGTGGCCCCGCCAGAGGCGAGGCAGATTCTAACGACAGATGCCCCAGACAAAGCTTGGGGGGCCCCTCTAAATGGGAAGTGGATACAAGACAGTGGCGTGCCAGACTTCAACATCTACATATGAACTTGAAGTAGATGTTAGCAGTCCAATTTGCATTAATAGCTTTCAAGCATTTACTTCTTCCAGGGCAGGTGTTGACTCTAACAGACAACACAACTGTCATGTGGTACATCAACACGCAAGGGCGAACACATTCTTATCCTCTATGCAGACAAGCAATGATTTTGTGGGAGACTGCTCTCAGTTTACAGCTAAATCTTCAGGCAAGGTTTCTGCCAGGAGCACAGAACTCCTTAGCAGATGTGTTGAGCAGACAAATTATGGATCCCCACGAGTGGAAATTGGATCCTCATGTATTTCAGAAATTGACAGTGTCATGGGGGAACTCCAGACATAGATCTGTGCGCTTCTCCACTAAAGCACCAGCTGCGAAAGTTTTGGGCACAAAGGTTTCATCCCACAGCTTGGAAAGTGGATGCTCTTTCTTCCAATTGGAGCAATCTTCATGTGTATGCCTTTCCACCTCTGCCTCTCCCCCCAAAGGTACTCTGAAGGTCAGACAGGACAAGCCAAAAAAGGGAATTTTAATTAGCTCCAGGGAAATTTGGGCCTCGAAAAAAGGCAACCCCGGGGTTACCCAATTA
>NW_025058244.1:0-6229 GCF_019279795.1 Protopterus annectens | reverse complement strand
ACTTGTACCACAGCCTGAATTCAGCAAACCTGAAGAAACTGGACTAAAACTATGGCTTAGAAAGTATGCGGGAAACAAGATAGCTATATATATTTCTTTACAAAGAGTACAGTAACTTTAAGCTAAAACACACTTTTAAATGCACAGAGAAGGGTAAATACAGTTGGAGTGGTAGCAGCCTAAGCAACAGTTAAACATGATTTAAACACAAAAAAGTCTAAAAATGACTTCAACAAGTGAAAGTAGTAAAATAAGTACAATTTGAAATACAAATAAGCTTTTTAAGTCACATAAACACTAGAAAATCGCGTTTTAGGTGAAATTAGCAAATAACAGCAAGAAAAATGCAGAAAAATGACAATCAATTCAAAGTCTCTCTTTTGTCTCTCTGCTGCTGTAGAACTCTGCAGGGTATGACGAGGAGCTTAATGAGCTGTATACAAGTGCAAAACTGCCCAAATTCATTTTTTTATAGCAGGGAAATGAAAGAGATAGAAATTAGCCCAAAATGGCCAATAAACTACTAGTTTCTGGGCTGAAATCACTTCTCCAAGGACAGATAGGCTGCTCAAAGCTCCCTCTCTCACAGTGAACAGAGAAACTTCCTTCTATCCAAGTAAGGTATGGGCAACTCAGGAAGTTGTACCACAGCCCTGAATTCAGCTGAACCTGAAAACAGGAATAAACTAGCTTAGAAAGGCAGGAAACAAGAATATTTTTTTCTTTTTTTTTTCAGAAAGACTACAGTAACTTTAAACTAAAACCCTTTAAATGTACAGAGAAGGTTAACGCACTTGAGTGTGTAGCCTATAACAATTAAACAAATGATTTAAACACAAAAATGACTAAAAATGACTTTAACAAGTGCAAGCAGTAAAATAAGTACAATTTGCAACATAAATAAGCTTTTTAAATCACAGAAACACTAGAAAATTGTGTTTTAGGCGAAATTAGGAAACAACAGCAAGAAAATGCAGAAAAATGATACTTAATTCAAAGTCTCTCTTTTGTCTCTCTGCTGCTGTAGATCTCTGTAGGGCACGACAAGGATCTTATTTAGCTGCATACAAGTGCAAAACCACGCAAATGCAGTTTTTATAGCAGGGACATGAATGAGGTAGAAATTAGCCCAAAATGGCCAATACACTACTAGTTTCTGGGCTTAAACCACTCCTCCACGACAGATATTCTGCTCAAAGCTCCCTCTCTCACAGTGAACAGAAAAACTTCCTTCTATGAAAGTAAGGTATGGGCAACACAGGAACTTCTACCACAGCCCTGAATTCAGCAGAACCTGAAAACTGGATTAAACAAGCTTAGAAAGGCAGGAAAAAAGAATATTTTTTTTAATTTTTGTTTTTTTCACAAAGAATACATTAACTTTGAACTAAAACAATTTAAATGCACAGTGAAGGCAAACGCACTTGAGTGTGTAGCCTACAACAGTTAAATTGATGATATAAACATTTAAATGACTAAAAACAACTTTAACATGTGCAAGCAGTAAAATAAGTTCAATGACCAACACAAATAATCTTTTTAAATCACAGAAATGCTAGAAAATCTCGATTTTGGCGAAATTAGCAAACAACAGCCTGAAAATGCAGAAATATGATACTTAATCAATTCAAAGTCTCTCTTTTGTCTCTGTGCTGTTGTAGAACTCTGCAGGGCACCATGAAGAGCTTGCTGCACTGTATACAAGTGCAAAACCGTGCAAATGCGGTTTTTATAGCAGGAAAATGATAGAGATAGAAATTATCCCAAAATGGCCAATAAACTTCTAGTTTGTATGCTGAAACCACTCTTCCAAGGACAGATAGACTGCTCAAAGCTCCCTCTCTCACAGTGAACAGCAAAACTTTCTTCTATCCAAGTAAGGTATGGGCAACACAGGAACTTTTACCACAGCCCTGAATTCAGCAGAATCTGAAAACTGGACTAAACTGGCTTAGAAAGGCAGGAAACAAGAATATTTTTTTTCACAAAGAATACAGCAACTTTAAACTAAAACACTTTAAATGCACAGAGAAGGCTAACGCACTTGAGTGTGTAGCCTACAACAGTTAAACAGATGATTTAAACACAAAAATGACTAAAAATCACTGTAACATGTGCAAGCAGTAAAATAAGTAGAATTTGCAAGACATTTGCATTTTAAATCAGAGAAATGCTAGAAAATCGCATTTTAGGCAAAATTAGCAAATGACAGCAAGAAAATGCAGAAAAATGATAATCAATTCAATGTCTCTCTGCTGCTGTAGAACTCTGCAGGGCACCAAGAGGAGCTTGCTGAGCTGTATACAAGCACAAAACCATGCAAATCAGTTTTTATAGTAGGGAAATAATAGAGATAGAAATGAGCCCAAAATGGCCAATAAACTTCTAGTTTCTGGGCTGAAACCACTCTTCCAGGACAGATAGGCTGCTCAAAGCTCCCTCTCTCACAGTGAACAGATAAACGTCCTTCTATTCAAGTAAGGTATGTGTAACACAGGAACTTGTACTACAGCCCTGAATTCAGCAGAACCTAAAAACTGGACTAAACTGGCTTAGAAAGGTGGGAAACAAGAATATTTTTTTTCACAAAGAATACAGTAACTTTAAACTAAAACACTTTAAATGTACAGAGAAGGCTAACATACTTGAGTGTATAGCCTACAACATTTAAACATATTATTTAAACACAAAAATGACTAGAAAATGTCTTTAACAAGTGCAATCAGTAAAATAAGCAGAATTTGCAACACAAATAAGCTTTTTAAATCACAGAAACACTAGACAATCATGTTCTAGGCGAAAGTAGCAAATTACAGCAAGAAAATGCAGAAAATGATAATCATTTCAAAGTCTCTCTTTTGTCTCTTCTGCTGTAAAACTCTGCAGGGCACCATGAGGAGCTTGCTGAGCTGTATACAAGCACAAAACCATGCAAATGCAGTTTTTATAGTAGGGAAATGAAAGAGATAAAAAATAGCCCAAAATGGCCAATAAACTACTAGGTTCTAGGCTGAAACCACTCTTCCAGGGACAGATAGGTTGCTCAAAGCTCCCTCTATCACAGTGAACAGAGAAACTTCCTTCTATCCAAGCAAGGTATGGGCAACACAGGAACTTGTACCACAGCCCAGAATTCAGCAGAACCTGAAAACTGGACTAAACTGGCTTAGAAAGGCAGGAAACAAGAATATGTTTTTGTTTTCTTTTTCAGAAACACTATAGTAACTTTAAACTAAAACAATATAAATGCACAGAGAAGGTTTACGCACTTGAGGGTGCAGCCTACAACAGTTAAACAGATGATTTAAACACAAAAATGACTAAAAATGACTTTAACAAGTGCAATCAATAAAATACGTACAATTTGCAACACAAACAAGCTTTTTAAATCACAGAAACGCTAGAAAATCACATTTTAGGCTAAATTAGCAAACAACAGCACGAAAATGCAGAAAAATGATACTTAATCAATCAAAGTCTCTATTTTGTCTTTCTGCTGTTGTAGAACTCTGCAGGGCACCACGAGGAGCTTGCTGAGCTGTATACAAGTACAAAACCGCTCAAATGCGTTTTTTATAGCAGGGAATGAATGAGCTAGAAATTAGCCCAAAATGGCCAATACACTACTAGTTTCTGGGCTGAACCCACTCCTCCATGGGCAGATAGGCTACTCAAAGCTCCCACTGTCACAGTGAACAGAGAAACTTCCTTCTATCCAAGTAAGTTATGGGCAACACAGGAAATTGTACCACAGCCCTGAATTCATCAGAACCTGAAAACTGGACTAAACTAGCTTAGAAAGGAAGGAAACAATTTTTTTTGTTTTTTATTTTTTCATAAAGAATACAGTAACTTTAAACTGAAACACTTTAAATGCACAGAGAAGGCTAACATACTTGAGTGTGTAGCCTGCAACAGTTAAATAGATTATTTAAACACAAAAATGACTAAAAACAACTTTAACAAGTGCAAGCAGTAAAATAATTACAATTTCCAACACAAATAAGCTTTTTAAATCACAGAAACACTAGAAAATCTTGTTTTGGCTGAAATTACCAAACAACAGCAAGAAAATGCAGAAATATGATACTTAATCAATTCAAAGTCTCTCTTTTGACTCTCTGCTGCTGTAGTACTCTGTAGGGTACCACAAAGTGCTTGCTGCACAGTATACAAGTGCAAAATCACTCAAATGCGTTTTTTATAGCAGGGAAATGATAGATAGAAATTAGTCCAAAATGGCCAATAAACTACTAGTTTCTATGCTGAAACCACTCTTCCAAGGACAGATAGGCTGCTCAAAGCTGCCTCTCTCACAGTGAACAAAGAAACTGTCTTCTATCCAAGTAAGGTGGGGGCAATACAGGAACTTGTACCACAGCCCTGAATTCAACAGAACCTGAAAACTGGACTAAACTAGATTAGAAAGGCGGGAAACAAGAATATTTTTTTCACAAAGAATACAGTAACTATAAACTAAAACATTTTAAATGCACATAGAAGGCTAAAGCACTGGAGTGTGTAGCCTACAACAGTTAAACAGATGATTTAAACATAAAAATGACTAAAAACGACTTTAACAAGTGCAAGCAGTAAAATAAGTACAATTTGCAACACAAATAAGCTTTTTAAATCACAAAAACACTAGAAAATCGCATTTTAGGCAAAATTCGCAAATAACAGCATGAAAATGCAGAAAAGTGATGCTTAATCAATTCAAACTCTTTCTTTTGTCTCTCTGCTGCTGTAGAACTCTGCAGGGCACCACGAGGAGCTAGCTGAGCTGTATACAAGTGCAAAATCTCGCAAATGCGGTTTTTATAGCAGGGAAATAAAAGAGATAAAAAGTAGCCCAAAATGGCCAGTAAACTACTAGTTTCTGGGCTTAAACTACTCCTCCATGACAGATATTCTGCTCAAAGCTCCCTCTCTCACAGTGAACAGAGAAACTTTCTTTTATCCAAGTAAGGTATGGGCAACATAGGAACTTGTACCATAGCCTTGAATTCAGCAGAACCTGAAAACTGGACTAAACTAGCTTAGAAAGGCAGGAAACAAGAATATTTTTTTTCCACAAAGAATACAGTAACTTTAAACTAAAACACTTTAAATGCACAGAGAAGGCTAACACACTTGAGTGTGTAGCCTACAACAGTTAGACAGATGATTTAAACACAAAAACGACTAAAAACGACATTAACAAGTGCAAACAGTAAAATAAATAAGTATGATTTGCAACACAAATAAGCTTTTAAAATCACAGAAAGAGCAGCTAGAAACCGCTATTTTAGTGAGGAATTTAGAAAATGACAGCAAGAAAATGCCGAAAAATGATAATCAATTCAAAGTCTCTCTTTTGTCTCTCTGCTGCTGTAGAACTCTGCAGGGCACCAAGAGGAGCTTGCTGAGCTGTATACAAGTGCAAAATCTCGCAAATGCGGTTTTTACAGCAGGGAAATGAAAGAGATAAAAATTAGCCCACAATGGCCAATAAACTACTAGTTTCTGGGCTTAAACCCTCTCCAGGACAGATATTCTGCTCAAACTCCCTCTCTCACAGTGAACAGAGAAACTTCCTTCTATCCAAGTAAGGTATGGGCAACACAGGAACTTGTACCACAGCCCTGAATTCAGCAGAACCTGAAAACTGGACTAAACTAGCTTAGAAAGGCAGGAAACAAGAATATATTTTTTTGTTTTTTCACAAAATATACATTAACTTTGAACTAAAACACTTTAAATGCACAGAGAAGGTTATCGCACTTGAGTGTGTAGTTTATAACAGTTAAACAGATGATTTAAACACAAAAATGATTAAAAATGACTTTAACAAGTGCAGGCAGTAAAATAAGTACAAATGGCAAAACAAATAAGCTTTTTAAATCACAGAAACACTAGAAAATTGCATTTTAGATGAAATTAAAATAGTACTAGCACAGCATTACTATCCTTTATTGACTCTATTAACAAAAACCGCAACAACACCCTTTCTTCTGCATTCTTTGTAGACCTGTCTAAAGCCTTTGACATGGTCAATCACCAACTTCTCCTCCATCGGTTTTAAAGATCCCTACTCTAGATAACCTTGCCTTAAGCTTGGTTTTGCATCATATCTGGACAACCGTAAACGAGGCAGTTCTCTGTGATAGCAGCTCTCTGATCTCCTCCCCACCACTATAGGGGTCCCCAGGAACTCTATCTTAGGTCCCCCCTTATTTTTTCTTTTTTC
>NW_025058243.1:0-5475 GCF_019279795.1 Protopterus annectens | reverse complement strand
CTCTGCAGAAACAAAACTATGCCAATTCAAAATTGAGAAGATTACTGATCCTACAGACATTGCCAACATACTGCACAGGTTCAGTGCAAACTTCTCCCCCCCAAAAGGAGAGATATCCATACCAACAGATTGCAGCCCCCCAAATATCTCTAATGCCCAAGTGAGAACTGCTCTCTCAAAGGCAAAAAACACAGCATCCATGGGACCTGATGGTGTCCCCGGCTGTGTGTTACATGCACTCAACGAGGAATTAAACCCTCAGTTAGGACAGCTGTTTAATCATAGTCTCACCTCTGGATACTCCAGGAGTGGCGCAGCCACTGTGGTCCCACTTCACAAAGGCGGTGCCTCCACCGACCCTGGAAATTACCGGCCCATTAGCTTGACAAGCCTTATCTGCAAAGCCATGGAGAGGATCATAATGGATCTCATAAATAAAGACATAGGGAATTTGCAGACTTTGGATCCAACCCAGTTTGGCTTTGTCAAAGGCAGGTCATGCCTTTTAAACTTGGTTGACTTTTTCGAAACAGTCACCAAGGCCATTGATGAGGGAAAGGCAGTCCATACAGCCTACCTTGATCTGGCTTTACACAATACCCCACTCAGGTATTGTTGAAAACTCATCAGCCTAAATGTTAACCCATACATCACAAGATGGGTTGCAAACTGGCTGAATGACAGAACCCACAGGGTCAGAGTTGCCGGTGCCATGTCTGACTCAAAGCCTGTCTCAAGTGGTGTCCCACAGGGCTCAGTCCTGGGCCTACTCCTGTTTGGCATCTACTTTTCCGAAGTACAAGCAAACACAGGAGGGTTAGCTGACAAAGTTTGCAGACGACTGCAAACTGGGTGTCGAAAATACATCTGACACAGATATCCTTCAGAAGGGTCTCACAGATACGGATAACTGGTGCCAGAGCCACGGCCTAAAGTTAAATGCCAAAAAATGCATAGTCATACCCTTCGGGAAAAACAAGGTTACCCCTAGCTACCATATAGGTGGCAATCCACTGAGCACAGAAGAGGTTATCAGGGACCTGGGCACCCAGGTTGACAGCAGTCTGTCATTCGACACACATGTTGCTAAAATAGTTAGGAAGACCTTCTACATTGCCCACCTTATCATGAAGGGATTCACATCTAGATCAAGGGAGGTCATAGTCTCCCTATATTCATCACTCATCAGACCAATGATTGAGTACAATGCCCCATTCGGAATGTATCTGACCCGACATTTGCAGCAGCTGGAGAGGCCGCAGAAGTTCCTCACCAAGAGGATCATGGGTCTCAAAAATCTTTCCTAT
This sequence comes from Protopterus annectens, assembly GCF_019279795.1. Classification (NCBI taxonomy): domain Eukaryota; kingdom Metazoa; phylum Chordata; order Ceratodontiformes; family Protopteridae; genus Protopterus; species Protopterus annectens. The sequence continues at coordinate 4,168 of NW_025058243.1, read as the reverse complement.
GCGGCCCGACTGAAAGAACTCCAACTCTATTCAGTCGCTTACCGCTTGCTCAGGGGTGACCTGTGCCTGACATACAAGGCATTGTCAAACCCTGACTTGATGAGCATGCTTCACCTCAAAAAATCTAGATCCGTCAGAGCCACAAGGGCGGGAGACCTAAACCTTGACACAACCATTAATAGAACATGCTGGAGGGATAGATTCATTACCCAGAGACTCCCTATGCTGTGGAACAAAATCCCGGTATATGTGAGGCAAAGCACCTCGCTGGCTTTGTTCAAGAGAAATCTTGACCAATGGATGGGAGATCGCAAGTATACCCCAGGGATTACCTCAGTGTCACTGCTCGACAGAGGCACAGCAAAATAATGGGCTTAGTTCCCCAAACCAAAGGGGTGGCGTAAGCCACAAAACTATGGGCTAGGCTTGTAAATGCCTTCGGGCAGATAGCCTAGTATGAACCTATGAACCTATGAACCTATAATACAGACTACCTGCCTGTCTGTGTACATATGTCTTAATGTCTCAGTCTCTACAAACAACACTTAGTATAGTAAAATCATACAGACTACCTGTCTGTCTGTGTACATGCATCTAAATGTCTCAGTCTCTACAAACAACACTTCAAAATTAGTATAGCAAAATCATACAGACTACCTGCCTGTCTGTGTACATACGTCTTAATGTCTCAGTCTCTACAACAACACTTCAAAATTAGTATAGTAAAATCATACAGACTACCTGCCTGTCTGTGTACATGCGTCTTAATGTCTCAGTCTCTACAAACAACACTTCAAAATTAGTATAGTAAAATCATACAGACTACCTGCCTGTCTGTGTACATGCGTCTTAATGTCTCAGTCTCTACAAAAAAACACTTCAAAATTAGTATAGTAAAATCATACAGACTACCTGCCTGTCTGTGTACATGCGTCTTAATGTCTCAGTCTCTACAAACAACACTTCAAAATTAGTATAGTAAAATCATACAGACTACCTGCCTGTCTGTGTACATATGTCTTCATGTCTCAGTCCTACAAACAACACTTTAAATTTAGCATAGTAAAATCATACAGACTACCTGTCTGTCAGTGTACATGTGTCTTAATGTCTCAGTCTCTACAAACAACACTTCAAAATTAGTATAGTAAAATCATACAGACTACCTGTCTGTGTACATGCGTCTTAATGTCTCAGTCTCTACAAACAACAGTTCAAAATTAGTATAGTAAAATCATACAGACTACCTGCCTGTCTGTGTACATGCATCTTAATGTCTCAGTCTCTACAAGCAACAGTTCAAAATTAGTATAGGAAAATCATACAGAATACCTGCCTGTCTGTGTGCATGAATCTTAATGTCTCAGTCTCTACAAACAACACTTCAAAATTAGTATAGTAAAATCATACAGACTACCTGCATGTCTGTGTACATATGTCTTAATGTCTCAGTCTCTACAAACAACACTTCAAAATTAGTATAGTAAAATCATACAGACTACCTGCCTGTCAGGGTACATGCCTCTTAATGTCTCAGTCTCTACAAACAACAGTTCAAAATTAGTATAGTAAAATCATACAGACTACCTGTCTGTCTGTGTACATGCATTTTAATGTCTCAGTCTCTACAAACAACAGTTCAAAATTAGTATAGTAAAATCATACAGACTACCTGTCTGTCTGTGTACATGAGATTTAATGTCCCAGTCTCTACAAACAACAGTTCAAAATTAGTATAGTAAAATCATACAGACTACCTGAATGTCTGTGTACATATGTCTTAATGTCTCAGTCTCTACAAACAACAGTTCAAAATTAGTATAGTAAAATCATATAGACTACTTGCCTGTCTGTGTACATGCATCTTAATGTCTCTCCCTCAGTCTCCCCTACAAACTACAGTTCAAAATTAGTGGCATAAATCGAAAATCAATACAGACTACTTGCCTGTCTTATTGTACATGCATCTTAATATCTCAGTCTCTACAAACAACACTTCAGAATTAGTATAATAAAATCATAGATACTACCTGACTGTTCTATGTATACGCGTCTAATGTCTCAGTCTCTACAAACAACACTTCAAAATTAGTATAGTAAAATCATACAGACTACCTGCCTGTCTGTGTACATACGTCTTACAGTCTCAATCATACAAACAACACTTCAAAATTAGTATAGTAAAATCATACAGACTACCTGCCTGTCTGTGTACATGCATCTTAATGTCTCAGTCTCTACAAACAACACTTCAAAATTAGTATAGTAAAATCATACAGACTACCTGCCTGTCTGTGTATTATTATGTCTTACAGTCTCTGAGTCTCTAAGCAAAACATCACTTCAAAATTAGTATATGTAAAATCATACAGACTACCTGCCTTGTCTGTGCATAAAGCCTCTTAATGTCTCAGTCTCTACAAGCAACAGTTCAAAAATTATATAAAATCATACAGACTACCTGTTCGTCCTGTACATGCATCGTAATGTCTCGGTCTCTACAACAAATACCTCTGTAAGATTAGTATAGTAAAATCATACAGACTACCTGCCTGTCTGTGTACATGCATCTTAATGTCTCAGTCTCTACAAACAACACTTCAAAATTAGTATAGCAAAATCATACAGACTACCTGCCTGTCTGTGTATATACGTCTTAATGTCTCAGTCTCTACAAACAACACTTCAAAATTAGTATAGTAAAATCATACAGACTACCTGCCTGTCAGGGTACATGCGTCTTAATGTCTCAGTCTCTACAAACAACAGTTCAAAATTAGTATAGTAAAATCATACAGACTACCTGTCTGTCTGTGTACATGCATTTTAATGTCTCAGTCTCTCAAGTATGTCGTTAACACTATCATACATTTTTTATATAGAATATATCTATATATTATATTATTTATCAGTTAATGGATTCACTTATTTTAAACAATATATAAAGTTTTTGTATTTATATGTGTATTTTAATTTAATCCAATGATAATTTTTTATAGTGAATATATTAATATATATGTTATTTAATTTAATATATGGGTAAATATAATATCAGTATGAATTGAGTTGATATAATATCTTAACATATAAATATTGGTAATATGAACGTAGTATATAATATCTATCTCATATTAAAATTTCTTGTGGCCAAGAAGTTAACAAAAACATCCTTAGATCCATTATTATGCTTATTCAGATCGATAGAAAATTAATGATGGGGAACATTTATTTTTATATCCACATTTATTTAACGTGTTATTTAGATAGATCTTTTATGATGTCTTGAAGAAGTCTTAATACAGGAAGTATTTTCCATATATGGACATGTTTTCAAACACAAGTGGTAATCAGGGATTTACAATTGTTTAATTGTTTTTTCCCGCCTAATTATACAGCTAATTGGGAGATATATTTTACTATATAAGATGAACTTTTGTTATATAAAATTGTAACCTGATGAAGCGCAGTGTTAGCTGCGTGAAAGCGCTTGTTTTATTTTAAATAAATATATTTGTTGCTGATCGTGGAAGCTTCAGTAATTTGTTGAACTATCTGCATTTTACTTTTTTACTGGAGCCTTGGATGGTCGTGCTGGGTCTGCTGCTGATACTCTGGATTCTTTTGTTCTTGTTTCCGGCTAATCATCACACGATGGAAAATCTTAATATAGAGTTGGATTATACACCGAAAGTTGTTAGCGATGCTATAAATTGGAATACCATCTTCCACCAACGTGAAAATTCCTTACTGAACTTTAACATCCAAGGAAATGCTTTACAAGAGGTGAATACCCACAGTGAGAACATGCAGGTTTTTTATGGAGAATTGAGGAGCCTGGAGAATAATCTTTATAAACTCCATAGACTCATTTGGCAGAGGAGACATCTGGAGGCATGCCTGCATTTTAAGGTCATCCCGCGAGGCATGCGTGTCCTCTGTATGCCGAGCTATGGAGAGGCGCATCCCGAACTCCTACGGAGGTGGCAGCAGCTTAATCTAGAGCTTGGTAACAGCTACTTGAAATTACTTATTGACTACTTTCAACCAACGGAGAACGAACTTATTAGTAAAGTTGAAGGTGAGCACAAAAATATAATTGCAAGATATAAAAGTGACGCCGTTATCGCAAGTGACATAACTTATTAGTAAAGTTAAAAGGCACTAATAA
>NW_025058242.1:0-5913 GCF_019279795.1 Protopterus annectens | reverse complement strand
ATTCCAGGCTACTAGACAGTTTTCTTCTTTTGGATGGAACATAGCTGGTAGTGAAAGACTGTGCAGCTCAAGAGAAATACTAATAAATTGTGGTAATTGGATTAAGCTGCCCAAAGCATCAGTGCTTCACAATTCTGTTTGTATTGTATGATATGACTATTGTTACACTATTGCTGGAAATGAAACAGACCAAGTTTATATTAGTTGTTAATCTGTTTTGAATTATATGGGAAAAACAGATTTGAGAATGTTTAATATATTCATACTGTACAACTTATGAAAGTTAGCTTTCTGACTGGTAACTCATATCATTGTTATCTTATGTTCAGTTCCTAGGTACAAATATGTATAGATCTTAGTGAAGCCTTAATAGACAGCTTAACAGGATAAAACTAGTTAAGTTGGCCACCTGTTTCTTTTTGCTTTTCACTGTGCCAGATTCATGAACAGCTAATCTCTGTGCTGCTATCGTGTGTGCATCGATAGCATGTTATTTTGTATTCTAAACAAAGGTAAACAGCAGAATATGCTAATAAAAGCATAATCAGCTGAACTACTTGCTAATTAACAAATCCAAGATGGTTGAGCCATTCAGGAAGCTATAAAGTAATCATCTAGAGATAGTGTAGCTTTTTGCCATGAACTCCAAAACCTACTGGAATACAGCCACCATCACACACAGGAAAAAAAACAATGCTATGGGTTGCTGCTGCTCTCTTGCATGTGTATGTGTAACAGGCTTAAATCTATGTTTCTGCAGCTGCTGATAGACCTTGTCCAAGGAGAAGAAGGACACTTAGACCCCATTTAACATATCATGGACTGTGTGACATTGAAATAGCAGAGCTATACAGGGTTGATAAGGAAACACTACAGGAACACTACAATCTTTGCTGCGCCCACCTCAAACTCAGGGGAAATCAAGGAGAACTTTTACAGTGGAAACTAAGGTAGGTGTAGCATAGTTTCATAGGTTCATACTAGGCTATCTGCCCTAGGGCATTTATAAGCCTAGCCAGAATGTGTTTGGCTTTCGCCACCCATTTTAAATTTATTTTGCTATGCCCTTTTCGAGAAAGTTAGTATACTGTGCCTCTGTCTAACAGTGACACAGAAGTATTAAATTCGGTTAAAACCTATATTCCCATCCACCATCAAGCATTCTGAAGAGAGTCAATGAGGGACTCTACCTACCTGGACTGGGATTTTGGCCCCAGAGTGAAGGAAGCCTCTGGTTATGAATCTGTCCCTCCAGCATGTCCTATTTATTTCAGTGCTGAGGTTCAAGTCTCTCAAGCCAGAGTCTGATGTGGGATTTGGATTTTCTGAGGCATGTCCATTAATCTCGGGTTGGACATGGCTTTATAATGGCCAGGCAGATCATCCCTGAACAGGCAGTATGCCACTGAGTAGAGCTGGGAGTTTTAAAATCGGCATATATGGCATCTGTTTGAGCCCTTTGATCTTTGGTGAGGTACTTTTGGGGTCTTTCCAGTTGCTGCAGGTGTCTGGTAAGGTACATCCCAAAAGAGGCACATTGTACTCACTATGGGCCTGATGAGGGATGAGTAAAGAGTGCACCATGACCTCCCCTGATCTAGATGTGAATCCCTTCCTGATTTAGTGGGCTATATAAAATGTTTTTCTAAATCCACTTTGGCCACGGGTTGTCAAATGAGAGATTGCTACCAACTTGGGTCCCCAGGTTCCCCACTTACTTTTCTGTACTTTTTTCTAATGGATTACCACCTATGTGGTACTTGTGGGCACTTTGTTTTTGCCAAAGGAGATGACTATACACTTTTGGCATTTAGCTTGAGGCCATGGCTCTGGCAAATTCAGTTGTCTGTTCTATGAGGCCCTTTGGAGGATGCTTGTGTTGCTGGAGAGTCGGGACATGGTGCCCAGTTTGCAGTCATCTGGCAACCACTGGCCAGCCAGTCCTTCCGTGCTGGCCTGTACCCTGGTGAAATATACACCAACAAGAGAGGTCCCAGGACTGAGCCTTGTGGGACACCACTCTTTGTAACTGGTTTGAGTCTGACATGGCTCCAACAATTCTAAATCCATGGTTCTGTCCTTGAGCCAGTTTGCAACCATCTAGTGACATAGGGTTTATATTTAAGCTGGTGAGCTTATTCCATAATGCCCGAGTGGGGGTATTGTATCCGGAAGGCTTTTGCGGTGTCCAGGTAGGCTGGGGTGAATCCACCTTCCCTCATCAATGGCCTTGGTGACTGTTTCCAAAGAAATCAACTCAGGATTTGCAGAGGCAGGATTCGCCCTTAACAAAGCTTCTAACTCGGGTAGGATCCAGTGTCTGTAGGTCCCCAACATTCCTATTTATGAGGTCCATGATGATCCTTTCCATAGCTTTGCAGACCAAGCTAATCAGTCAGGCTTATGGGGCTTATAGTTTCCAGGATCCGCTGAGGCACCACCTTTATGGGAGAGGGACCACTGTTGCTGCACGCCTCACTTTTGGGCACATATCCTGTAGTAAGGCTGGAGATTGAACAGTAGTTTTTATGTTTGGGCTTTTTAGCTCTCTCTTTTGAGTTCATGAGGACGCAGCCTGGGACACCGCCTGGTCCCCTACTTGGATGCTGTGTTTTTGCTTTGGAGAGGGCGTGGTTCCTACCTTGAGCATCTGAGATATTTCAGGTGGGCAGCACTCTGCTGGGATAGATATTTGTCCCTTTGGTGGGGAGGGGGGTAGTTTGTACGCTGAACCTGTCAGCCAGTGATGCTGGTAAATGCCCTCGCAGGGTTTGGTGTATTTCTTGGTTGTCATTTTGGACTAATTCTGAGCATATCTGGGAATTACCACCCAGGTTCCTAACATAATCCTAAAGAAAGCCCTGTGATTATCCTTAGTGCCTCCCAGGCAATTTTTCTCTCAAGCTGGCCTTTAGACTCCATTTTACATGAGTGCCCATAGTTTTTAAGCCTTGCCAATACTGATCAGTGATGCCTCTCCTTCTTGGATTTTGCTCTACTCATTTAGTAGCCTCCTCCTCTTCTTTTGGCTATTGTATAGTTTCCGGTTTATGGGTTGGGGATCCACCAATTGTGACAGGACCGCCTGCCTTTGGAGGATTGGGTCTCTCGGTTTTATTTGGGATCGCATGATCCATGCATTCCTGAAGGTGTTCTATAGAATGCATTTATAAAGGATTTCTCCCAAGCGGTCTGGGCCGTGATTTTCCACAGGCCCGGGGCTTTGCAGGATTCCACCCTCGGCTTTGGAGGAGTGTGAAATTTTCTTTAGAGAAGCTCTTCACCGTGGTTTCTTGGGCAGGAGGTGGGGCCTGGATGTGAATATCCAGTGAGATTATTTTGTGGTCTGGTCTCTCACTTTTTCTGGTAGTGAGGGATACCTGGCCCTGGAGCATAGGAGTCCGGCTAAGCAGGATGATCAGGTCCAGTATGTTTTCCCTCTTGTGGGAGTGGTAACAAGCTGTTCCATAGCATTTGAGTTTATAAAATTCTAGGAAACGCTTGGGGCTAGGGGTGTTGCTTAGAGTAATGCTCCCAGCCCATGTTTGTAGGCCAGTTTCCAATATAATGGGTGTTTGGGAGAGGCCTCTCTCTACATTGTCCAGTTGCCCCAGGAGCTGAGTAGTCTCTGGGGCTTGGGAGGGTTGTCTGTAGCAGGCCAGTAAACTGGTAGGCAGTTTTGCACCACCGTTAGGCTGCACATGGATAGTCTCTGATGCTTCGCGGTTTGCCACCAACCTGAGGCAAGTGTGGGTATCTTTGATGAATATCGATACCCCTCCTTTGTGGTTCGTCCAAGTTAAGGGGCTGGAAAAGCATATGAGGTATAACCCTGTAGTGCTAAGTGCTCTCGGAGCCCTGGAACCAGGTTTCCTGTTACTGCACAGATCGGCGTTCTCCAGCAAGGAGAGTTTCGAGTGTGCATCTTGGAGGTTTAGACTTCTGGCTGAGTAGTACTACTCTTAGCCTTTATCCCTAGGATACCTGTATGGAGGTGGGGATTGTCTTTTGAGCCTTGCCTAAAAAGGCACTATGTGGGGTAGCAAGAGCCTTTAAGCACATCCCAGCCTTAGGTGACAGGTGCAAGTCACCCTGGGCTAAGCATCGTGGCTTGTTAAGCATATCATCCCAAGGTGACAGGCATTGATCCCTTTGAATGATACTCAGTACTTAAGCCAGTTGCTGAAATTGACTACCCTATCTCTATATTGTGGGTGCACTGGCTCTTGTGAGGGTGGGTGATGCCACTCAAGGTCAGGGTCATACCCGCCTGGGGCTACATGCCTGTGAGAGCTCCCCCATGCACTTTCTCATGTAGTCCAGGGAGGCACGCCCTCAGGTCATTCACACCAGCATGGACAAATGACCGAGAGTCAAGTATTTGTACTTGCTCTTTGAGTACCTGTTGAGTGCTTTGTGTTATGTGACGGATCCTTAGCCATTGGTGGCTGCTCCACCGCGGACCCTCTCCCTTGTTCAGGGTTGGTGAGCTTAGACGCCAGTGTGTGCCTGGACGTATAGAGTCACCTTTATTACAAGTGTATCAGTGTTGTTTAGTCTTAAGTGGGTTGGGATTGTTCGTACACTGGCTTTGTGGGAGAGGCAAAAGCGTAATGTGTTTGTTTTTGGGGTAGCGGTTGCTTGGGTGGGTTCGCTTTGGAGGTCTCTGCTGCTTGTGGCAGATCTTTACTTTAGAGCCCCGGAGTATGTTTTTGTGTGATTTAAGGGTTTGGCTCTTGCTAAGGTGGGTAGGTCTGTGTGTGAGACTGGAATTGTAGTGAGTGTGGTTTCCTTCTCCTCCTGAATTGTCATGCCAGGTACTGAAGCCAGGTGAGCTTCTAGCCTCCAGCCTGGGCTGTGGCTGCATCCCTGGCTACTGTGCTAACCTTGTTGGGAGGGGGAGGAGAGGGCTGTCTGTGTACATGAGGCAGTTGTAACACTGCCTCAAGATTCCTAGATCTACCCAGCTGGACTGAGAGGAGATTGACAACTGACCTTTGGACATGCTAGAATAATATTGGGAATTCCTTTATAATTAAAAATAAGGGCCAGTGGGGAGTGAGGGTGTAGTGCTTAATTTTAGTGCTGACTTATATAATTGCTTTAGTGAAACAAGTGCTAGTAACTTATGCAAATAAAAGTTACAGGTAACTTAAATGCAAAATGACAAACAGTAACTTTCTTTCAAGTGAAAACAAGGAAATAAGTACAGTAAGCAATGCAGATATCACTAGTGATCCACAGGAAGCCCTTGAGAAGCCTATTAGGTGGAATTAGTATTCCAGGGGAAATAAACAAGCAAAACAAACAAATGCTATATAAACAAAGCTAGATTCCAGTAGGCTCTGATCTAGTCTATGTCAAAACAAATTCTCAGTAAAGACCAAATATTCAGGCACTATAAACCTTTTAACCAGAAATTCCTAGCTCAGAAGAGTAGAGTCCAGCCTCTTCTCCCACAAGAGTGCAGACCACGAACCTTCTTAATGTAAAATAACTGGCCTGAAGCCCAAGTGCTTAAACCAGAACTAATACACTTTAAGAATAACAGACACTGGGCTCTCAATCAGCAGTTCCCAACTTAGAAGGATGAAAGCTACCTGTCCTGCCACCACAGTGCATGCCACAAACCTTCCTAATGTAAAACAACTGGTCTGAAGCCCAAGTGCTTAATCCAAAAGACTTAGAATGATAGCTACACTTTAATCAAGTTACTACCAAGCAATTGAATACTTTAGAGAATGCCTGGATTAGTGCTCAAGTTACACAAACAAAGCTAGATCCAGCAGGCCCGAATCCAGTCTATGCCACAGCAAACAAGGCGCACCAACTTCAGCAAGAAGCAGTTCAGATATACATGCACTATAAGCCTTCAACCAGAAATTCCCAGCACAGAAGGGCAGAGTCCAGCCT
>NW_025058241.1:0-6047 GCF_019279795.1 Protopterus annectens | reverse complement strand
CAAGATAAGGCAGGGTGGGCTGCTTACAGCTAGGGACACACCTGTATAGGACACCTCTCAGCATGCTGCATTCTGTGGGTATTACCATACAGGGGCACACCCCGTGGGTCATTTTTTTTTACAGTTCCCTTGTGCTGCCTTGTGAAGGGAAATAGGCAATCTGTCATTACTTCATAACTGTGCCTTTTGTGGTCTGCCAGTGATTGTCCAGACTAGATCATCATTCCATACTACATAGACAACTAATGTGCTGCTAACCTGATGTACAATTCAAAGTTGTGTGCAGCTGACAGTTACATTTTATGCACTTTGTCTAGGGTACTTCCACCTGTGTACTGTGTGTATGTATGGCCCACATTTATGGCATGTCCATCTTTTAGACAGTGACAGATATTGACACCTGGACAGTAAGTATGGACGACTGCTGACATGGGTATTGCTGAGAAGCATTGTGATTGGCACTGCAGTTGTCAGAACATGGCCCTGTCATCCACAGTACTGCCCATAGGCCACTGAGACACAACCCTCCATGCCTACATGCTGACCACTTTCCCACAATATTGAACACACGACAATCTAACACATGGACCCCTGCATATTATACACATGCAACAATCTATCCTGTTGTTACACCTCACACTTACATGTTACTGTATTTCTACATAGGATTGTGGGGGGTGGGGGGCACACCTGACAACTTTAAACATTTGCTATGACTGTACTGGTATTTCAGGTACTCTGATGGCTTCTGTTTCATTTTGTATTCTGACTTATCATGCAGACTGGAGGCATATCAGTAGTGTACATAGCTTAGGCTTTATTGACCTACATTTCAGTTTCAGACTTCTTACCCTTCAGAACTGACATACAACTGCCAGACCTGTTGTAGTCTGTCTGTGTAGGTCTGGAGGGGGGCTGTTAACCATTGCCATCAATTGGAGGCCTTAGCCCAGCCTTTCTTTATGGTCATCTACACCTGTCCTGCTGGCTGAGGCTGGTGGTGAGTATGTGAGCCTCAATGACATGCATGTGTGTGTCCTATGGACACACATTTGGGACACCACATGTACTGCAGTGGGATTTGTCACCTTGTCTAGTACTGCCTAGTATCTTTTTTTTCAAAACAGGTTTATTGTTTTAACATATAAGAGAAATATCATAACAATTTTATACAAGTAATTAAAAATAGGTATTATTATAATATTCAACAAAACAACTAAAGTATTTACAAAGACATCCACTACAATCAGATCAATTAATTAAACTAAAATACCATGCTATTGAAATTAAAATTTTTTAACAAATTTTGTAAATTATCCCATACAATAAAATAAGATGTTTTTCTGTTTGTTCTAGTCCTAATTGTGTTTATTTCCATATGGCACACTATATTCATAACATTTTTAAATTCATTGAATGAAGGAGGTGTATCTGAAATCCAATTTCTAGTTATTATTTTCCTAGCCACTGCTAGAATAGACCATAACAAGGGAAGCTTAACCTTTTTAACACTTTGAGGTACAGGTGTGTTGAATAATATAAGAGATTTAGAAATAATGAAATTATCTGTAAAAGAGCCTGCAAAAATTCATTAATTGACTTCCAGTATTCTTTCAATTTTATACAGTCATAAAACATATGAGCCCAGTCAGCATTAATTTCTACATTGCATCTCTTGCCCATAGATTACATCTTTATTATTTATTTTATTCATCATCAAAAGGTGTATAGAAAAGATCTATATTCAAAAATTTCCATGTATAAAGTCTCCAGACAATGGAAGGCGTAGTTCTATAAACGAATTCCAATATATATTGTTTATCTTGAGATTTGGTGGGTCCCCATTAATAGAAATTATGAAATAATTCCAGTATGAATCTACATGTAAAAGTTTCTTGTCTGATAACTTTATGTATGTATGAAGGTTTACCTTTATCAGAAACTTTATATTTGTAAATTTAATATCAAGTAATCAATCAGTGTTGGAATAGATTCTTTAACAGTTATGAACGAACTAAATCTATTTTTATTATTAATGAGATGTTCTAAAAGGTCTGAACCTCTAACCAGCAAGTTTCTCTTAGATCAAATTCTTGTTTAAAGAAATCTAGATTTTAACTTTATTTATCAGATATCAGCTTCATTTTCAATGCTTTAGATCATTATCTATGGCTAAATGAGTTCCTTCAAGTAGATGAAAAGCCGCCTGAGTATACATTATAGGAAATACAATACAATTCCATTCCCTATATAGGGTGCATGAATATAAATTCACGATAACTAATAATAATATTTAATGGGTAACAAACCATATGTTTAGGTCATAATAGGTTAAGTACAAAATTCCTTTAGTAACCATAACATGGGTTATTTACAATCATATTTTTTATGTGTTGGGGAGATTTTCATGAAGTGTATACTAATTAGCTCCCAATAATCTTTCCATTTTGAGCATATGACTGATCTATTAATAAAGTAATAACTTTTTTTACAATAGAAGAGATAGTATATAAATTAGAAATTCTGGAAAGAAATACCTTGAGACCAGCTCATTAGTATGTTTCTTCAATGCAATCCCTAGGTCTATTAGGTGCCCATAAGAAATTTAACATTAGTGTGTTTAGGAATTTCTTGATAATTATTTTGTAGATTGGAAGTATTATTGATTGTATTAGTATAAAATCTTGGGGAATATTATCATTTTAATAGTGTAAGTCTCTCCTCCACATAGTAAAAACATATTATTCCAGGTATTAAAAAAGATTTTGTATATTAAAGAAAACAGGTATTATAATTATTATATATAATAGATTTAATATCTTTAGATAGTATTATACCTAAATAAGTTATCTGACCTGAATTGGGTACATATTTAGTAAAATCACTAATGAGAATATTTTTCGTGTATATATAGGTAGTATTTTAGTTTTTCTTCATTGAATATTAAACCAGAAATACTTTTAAAATTCATCATGTTATCAAATAGAGACTGTATAGAAGAATTAGATCCTGCTGATGTAATTAGAACATCATCTGCAAAAGTTGAATTTTGGATGTTGTATTTTCATCTATTTCAAAACCCTCTATGTCGGTACTGTTTCTGATCAAATTAGCCCAAGGCTCCATTACTAAAGTGAATAATAGTGGAGAAAGTGGACATCCTTGTTTTGTACCTTTAAGAATGGGTATTTTTGTGAAACATATGTTCCTACCTTAATATAAGCCAACGTTTCTTTGTATAAATGCTCAATTAGATTTACAAATGCATCTGAGAAGTTTGTGCACTTCATTAAGGTAAACAGAAGTCCCAACTTACTGAATCAAATGCTGAACTTATATCAAGACTAATAAGTGTTAAATCTTTCTTTTTCCTATTTGCAAAATCTATTAATGTTAAAGTTCTTCTTATATTATCAAAAGTATTTCTATTTACAATGAAGCCTGTCTGATCTATATCTATAATGCCGGGAATGATTGTCTTCAATCTATCAGCAAAGATATTCATAAACATTTTATAATCAACATTAAGTAATGAGAGGGGATATGAAGAACGCCTAGTTGGATCTTTATTAGTTTTTAAAATTGGCGAAATAAATGTATATTGCCAAGATGGGGGGTTATTAACTGCCATCAAAATAAAACCTTTATGTATTAATGAATATGTATTTTTAGAAAGGATTTTATATATCTCTGTATAATACCATCATTACCTGGTGCTTGTTTGATTTAAGCTTATTTATTTGTGTAATGACTTGTATATGAAAATACTCTTGTCCAATAGTTTAACTGTTGTTTATTGGGCTTTTTATTCATATTTGTGGTTATAAACCTCTTTTATTTTATCTTTAGATTCCATGTTAATACATTATGGTTAATTTTAGAAAGTGATTTCTTAAATTCATCTAGTATTTCTGGTATACTAGAAACATTCTTCTTTTCCTTAGAGAAAAGATTTCTTGATATGGTTTTGTTTATTCAACCTTTTTGTTTTATTTCTTAAGTCTATGTTTGGGGCTTATTGAATAAGACAAAACTTTATTTTCAAAGTTATTTTTAACTTTATGAGTTAAAATTTTCTTTGTATTTCATTAGTTTGTTTATTTTTCAATAACTTCTTTGTCCATAATATTTTCTTTATTATTATGTTTATAATGAAATTAATTTACTTTGAATATCTAACAATTCCTTATCCCAAGATTTCTTTTATTATTATTCATCTGATACTTTTGTCCATATAGATATGATTTTAAGGCATCCCAAACATAAACAATGGAGACTTCAGGAGTATTATTTATGTCTAAAAATGTTTTACTTCTGAAAGTATATATTCTTTATAGTCTTTTAGTTGAGTTAAGTATGCTGGTATCCTTTTGATCTGAACATTATGAGTATTTTTATCATGAATTCAAAACAATTGAATTATGATCAGATATAGGACATGAAATGATTTTGGAATTAATTAAATCTGTTACCATCTGGTTAGAAATAAAGACCCTATCTATTTTTGAATAAGTTTTGTATCTGTTAGAAAAAAGGTGTATGGTAATGATTTTGAATCTATCTGATTATTAATATCATTCAAATGATAAGAATTAGCAAAATCCTTTAAATGTTTTGCATTAGATGTAATTCTTCTCTTTCCTATAGTGGTAGTATCACTTTCATGTAGTATACAATTAAAGTCACCAGCTAAAATAATATCTCCTATAGAGAATGATATGATCTTATCAAGATGATGTTTCACTGTATTAATACCAATTCCAGGTATCCAATATACATTAATTAAAGTGTAAGTCTTCCCATTAATTTGTATTGTAACCATACAAAACATTCCTTTGTCATCCTGATAAGACTTAATGGTTTTAGGAATGGGCATACTTTTATTCCATAAAATAGCCACTCCTCTTTTTTCTGAGTGTGCTCTGAACTAACCAATACTGTATATTTGTTTGTGGCTAGTTTATCAATATCTTTTTCAAGAGATGGGTTTCTTGTAGGAAGACTAAGTTGGCCTTATGTAAATTAATGTATCTTATTAGGCTTGCCCTTTTACATGGATTATTCAATCCATTAATGTTTAAAGAAATTCCTTTTAAAGATGTCATTTGGCATTTTTAAAACTTAAGAATCTTATGATCAAAATAACAAATAACAAGATAAGTAATGTTACATCTCCTCCTTTAGGTGTACCTTTAAATATAGCTGTATTTATTGAATCTCTTATGGGATTTGTATAGGATGCAATTTTGTTTGTAGTGACAATGAATGTACAAAATATATTGTGGATGTCAAAACTATATACAAATAACAATGAACAGAATTATAGAAATAATGTAAGGATTAAACCTTGCATCCAGCCTGGAGTTTGTAAACTCCAACTTAGAGTAGTATTTTACCCTCCGGGTTATACCTACCCCTCATAGCAGTCGTCAGCTACCGTATCAATTTAAGCACTAGTTATATTTACAACTGGAAGTTAACAGTTTCAAATTCAATTATCTATGGAATAAGACTACACATTTGGTAAAACTGGCATCATATATTTAAAATAAGGCGCTTTTTTAGAAGCTGTTCATACTACTATATACAGCCATGTAATATCCGACACTTGTATGCAAATAGCATTCAGATAATCTTGATGTTGAAATGGGGAAAAATAAAATTCCTAACATTCATTTTAAATCAAAAGCTTTGGCTAATATGATTCAGACATTTGGGATGCATCTATTTTTTCCTGTCATGTAAATACAGTTAAACATTTAAAAAACTTGAATTGCTTGTATATGAGCATTTACTCAAATATTATTTGCCAATGAGATAAAATATTATTCATAGAAATTGTTGTAAATCATACTTCACAGTTTAAGCAGATTCTCAGAAACGTTTATATACATATCTACATACACACACATACACACACACACACACACACACACACACACATATATATATATATATATATATATATATGTATATATATATATATATATACATACATACACACATATCATATATACATATATATTATATATATATATATAAAAAAT
>NW_025058240.1:0-11806 GCF_019279795.1 Protopterus annectens | reverse complement strand
TCAGCATTAACTTTAGTCTTCTAAACTATTCCTTACTAAGTTTTATTTGCATTTGTTCCTATCTTATTGCTGATTTTTCACCATTTCCCAAATATTTATACACTGCTTCTTGCTCAAGTTCTATTATATCACATTCTTATCCCTGACTGATATTTTCTTAGTACTGCAACTTTCCTGCTTTAAAAGTTACTTTTGAACATTTTTCAATTTCATATGTCATTCTTATAACATCTGAAAGTTTAAACCACTTGGCACTTGGCAGTGGCATAGCTGGGGGTGGGGGTCAGAGAGGCAGTTCGCCCTGGGTGGCACATTTTAATAAATGGGAAGCTGTTGCAGGTTTTTTTTTTCAGTCTGGCGGTTGGCAAAAGTCAGGTGGTGCCATGATGGCTTTCCATTTGGCTGAATTGTACACCATGACGCACACACAGCAGCAGCAGGCCAGTAGGCAGCCCTTTGACAATCATGCAGTCGCACATCTAGATGTGGAACAGTACAGAAAAATAGAGGGAACCCCAGGCTCAGAAGAAGAGTATACAAAAAGGACATGTACTTAAGTAAGTGATGTATTTTAATAAACATGATGTTAGCACTTTCCATGATAGAACTACATAGAAAGATGCTCTGGATTCAGTGCAACAATAACAGACAGGGGAAATTACAGAATAGTTTACTGGGGTATTTTCAAACCTACCTGAGTGGAATATCAGAGATCAACAATGCTGTTATTGGTTGCCTCATCAAAAGGTGTACAGAGCAACATACTATTTTAGTTGCCCACTTTTGTCATAGATGCATTGCAGCAAATGTGAAACTCTGTACATTTACAAGTATCTCATAGTAGATGGCCCTCACCTGTGGTAGCAGTCTCAATGAAGCCAAGTAGCACCTGAATATGTATGGAGAACAAATACATTTTCATTCTTGTTGTGATAAATGCAGTATATCATAAATAGAAACTGTGGAAAACCTTGCAAAGACAACATATCTTACATTAACTGTTTTAATAAAAGAATCATCAGATTTCCTAATAGTATGTTTGTAAACAATGAATTGGACAATTCAGAGACTTTCATTTTGGTGTTTGTGCATACTTGGGCATATTACTCAAAGGGTTGCTTGGGGAAATGTTTCATTTTGGTGCTTGTGCATACCTGCACATTTTACTGAAGGGGTCACTTGGGTGAATGTTTCATTTTGGTGCTTGTACATACTAGAAAATGTTACTGAAGGGTTATTTAGGGAAATGTTTCATTTTGGTGCTTGTACATACCTCAACATTTTACTGAAGGGGTTGCTTGGGTTAATGTTAACCCACTACCTCTCTCAGCCCCCTATCAACATTCTACTCTTAGCAAGCTTGGCTACTCATGTTCCCAGCTACCTACCACATAATACTAACTTCTTGTATAAGCAGCTACTAATGGCTGTTATGTACCTCAAAACAGATTGTACCAATTGTTCACTGATGAATCTCAACTGCATTTATAACCATGTTTAGTATATGTCACCATATTTTAAAATTGTACTATGTTCTACAGCTGTTTTACATCTGTTTTCTTCTTGTCTTGCATCCTTAACTGGACTAATGTCTATATTTAAATGCTATGTTTTTTAACTGTATAATGCAAATAATACTTAATGTGGAGCGTTTCTCCCCGGGCTGCCGCTGAAAACGGACCTGTGTCCAGTCGGACTATCCCGGTCAACAAATGTAAATAAATAAATGAATAAATGTTTCATTTTGGTGCATGTATACATAGACATATTACTGAAGGGGTTGCTTTGGTGAATGTTTCATTTTGGTGATTCTGCATACCTGGACATACTATTGAAGATATTTCTTGGGGAAATAATTAATTTGTGTATCAAGAAATTGCTTGTGCATACATATTCAAACTGCTGAAGTGACCACTGGGCAAAATCATTTATTGTGTCATTTTACTGCTTGTGCATACACAATGCAAACTAATGTAGGGTTTACTGGGGAAAATAATTAATTAGTGTGTCAGAGAAATGCTTTTAAATAATTGGACAAACAAGTTTGTGGATTGCAACTCCAATATCAAAGGTGACGCATCACTTTTAACAGTAGATGTGAGTACCGCAGGGATGTTGGGCTATGAATTGCAAAACTGCCTCATTAGCATACTAGGCATTTTGCATTTATCATTTGCATCTCATTCTTTTTAAGGCCTTTCACATTAGCATAAATGGTTTCTATGAATCTCTGTTTTCGTTATTAAATCTCATTCTGTTTTACAAATTATTTGGTTACGGGTGTCTTTTTGGACTTTTGTTGACAACTTCTGCTGTTGGGGGACACCTGGATGCCAATGCAGGCACTACATGTGCTGTTTTTTGCTGTCTTGTAAAAGCTGAGCTGTTAAATATGGAGCACAAAAACATATTCTGCAATGAATAGTAGTTCTGTCTTCCTTATGATCTCTTGATATTTAAATAAAATTAAGTAGATCCTTTAATGTACATATACTGAAGCAATTTGGATTCTTTTCTCTGTATAGGAAACTCCTCAATACTCCAATCACAGAAGAGTCTTCAAAAATAATGTCAAGCTACCTAAGACTCTCTATTTGAGAGGAACAGTCTTACATCTTAATTAAAATAAATGAATCCGAAAAAAGAAAGTCTGTAGGTAATGTGTCATCCAGCTTGGGTTGGGGGGGCATCAAACTCAAAGTCTGCCCCAGGTGGCACAAACTCTAGCTACACCACTGCCACTTGGTTTTGTGCTTTCAACTCCACATCTGATGAAGTATACAGTTTTAAGTCATCCACAAAAAAGAGATAAATATTTAAGCGAGTTTGTTTTCTGGGAGCCAAACTGTAAGCAAAACCTGATCTGTTAAGTAAACAGCTTTAATGAGTTAAGGGCAAGACAAAATAACAGTCATGAAAAAGAATCACCCTGGAATACACCCCCTTTTAATTTTTAGCCTTAGGATAATAATTTGCCCTTTGTCATGGCTTAATTGCAAAGTTGTTTGCCACTGTTTCATGCTCATTCTAATGTAATTGATCACTGCAGGACATATCTTACACATCTGTAAGCACTCCTTTATCCACGAATATTGGATGCCGTGAAATGCTTTTTTGTAATCTATCCATGCTATACTTAGATTCTTCCCCTTTTTATGATTCTCCATTATGGTTTTATAAAGTAACAAATGATCTTTTGCTCCACATGACTTTCTTTTGTTACCCTTTTGTTCTATTGTGATGATTGAGTTTTCTTCTAAATGAATACAAACTCTGTCAGTATCAATTCCAGTATATAGTGTGGGCATCATCAGAAGTCAAGTTATTGGTCTATAGTTTTTAGGATAGCTTATGAGTTCACTCTTAAGAAGGAGAATCCTACTTAAACGTACTTTTGACCACACACTGTTCAAGAACGAGCCTTTGAAATTTTGATGGCAAAACTTCTGATGTACATTGCTTAAAGTATTTTTGTTTATCTGTTCCCTCTTCTATATTTTTCTAACAGTGGCACTTCTTGTCTTAATTGCTTTACAGTTTTCTCTATTCACTGCTTACAGGATGACATTTTATTTCATCCATTCTATTTCCTTATTACTCTGCATTATTATGGTTAAGGCTTTATCTGTTATTAGTTTAGCTGCATGGTAACATATCCTCTTTACTTCTGTTATATCACATGAATTTCTGCTAATAGTCTTGTTTACTTTGTTCATCTGTTTTATCAGGCAACTACCATTTTGGGTCTTACTTTCTGTAATCTATTTCTTTCATCGATCTTAATATGTCTATCCACCTCTATTAAATGAAGCAACTCTTCCATTTGATCATTTTCTTCTAAACTGAAGGCACATTTTGTGCTATTTGTTTCCTGCAAGCATTCTACAGAAAGTTCCAGTAACATATCCTCTTCAGCTGTTTTTAATTTCACCAAGTCTTTTGGGTTTCTGATACCATGATGGGAATGGACCCCATTCCTAAGTCAAAGTACGATTAAAGTTCATGAAATTAGTATTGTTTCACTCTTTGATGTTAGACAAAAGTGCTCTTTGCAGCACCCGCAATGTGCCCGGTAATGACTCCTTCTGCAATTCATACGGTATTAGATGAATTGGTAACATATCTAAATACGATTGTAAATTCTTTTTTATAAGACCAGTTGCTCCTACTACTACTGAAACTGTCTGCATAGCTTTCTTCCACATGGCTCTCGTTTCTGCCTGCAGATCAACGTATTTTATGACTTTGTGTCTCTCTGTACGCAAGACACTGTAATCTCTGGGTGTGGCGATTTCAATGATCAATGCCACTTTTGTCTTCTTTTCTTGGACCACTATGTCCGGTTTTCTTGCATATATCTTTTGAACTGTTGGTATTGGGTGATCTCATGTGATATAAACTTCATAATTTTCTATGATTCTTTGCGGCTCATGTTTCCAGTGTTTTTCAGCCACTTCAATACCATAAAGTTTGCAAAATGTCCAGTGTAACAGTCTCGCCACATTATTATGCCTTTCAGTATACAGTCCCTCTGCCATTAGTGTGTCGCAACCAGCAGCAAGATGTGTGACTGTTTCCAATTCGGTTTTGCAAAACCTACATATGTCTGTTTCTCCCACATGTTCAATGGACGTTGTAAACCAGCATATATGTAGCCCACTGTCTTGGGCTGCCAATATTAATCTTTCATTTCTTGATGTGAATTCACCTCTCCTTAACCATTCCTGCATTCATTCTTGATCAACATGAGGCTCTTCCAGAAGTTTTCTATACTTGCAACTATATTTATGTTTTTTCCACATTTCTTGCCTTCTCATCTGGTCCTTCATCTTATATTCTTTCTTTTGTGTTTTAGCACATTCAGTTGCTTCCTGGTTTTTATCCACTTCTGGTTTGATTTCCATTCCTACTTGACATTGAAATGCTTCTGCTAAATTAAGCAGAGATGTCATCTTAGATTTATTCTCCTCATGTTTCAAAACTTTCACCACATTTGGATCTTGTGAGGTTAGTAAATATGTGTTAAGTCCCATGATTGCAGATCTATAAATGTAATCAATTTCAAGGAGGCCCATCCCTCCTTCAGAACAGGGAATATATAATCTTGGTATACACTGATTTTTATAAATCATTTGGTGAGCATGAAGCATCCTTCTTGTTTTAATATCCAATCTATCCAGCACTTTTTGGGGCCAATCAGTCACTCCAAAACTATAAGTTAGGACAGGAAGAGCAAATTGATTTATGGCTTGGATCTTGTTCCTAGATGTCAATGCTGTTTTCGGGATCAATTTAAGTCTTCTAAAATATTCCTTACTAAGCTTCATTCGCATTTGTTCATGTTTTATTGTTGATCCTTCATCAATTCCCAAGTATTTATACACTCCCTCTTGCTCAAGCTCTTTTATATCACATTCTTGTCCCGAACTGATATTTTCCTGGTGCTGCAGTTTTCCTTTTTTTAAAGGTTGCTTTTGCAGATTTATCAAGACCAAATGACATTCCAATATCATCCGAAAAAGTTTTGACAACCTGCAGCTGTGTTTTCAGTTCCTCATCTGATGAGCTATATAGTTTTAAATCATCAACAAAGAGAAGATGAGAAGTCACTAGACTTTTAAACTGAACAGGCAAAACAGACTACTGAAAAACAAAATAGAGAAGAAACCACACAGTAGCACAGAACGAAATGATAAAGCGCTTTTCGTTTATTCCAATAAACAAACTTCTTCAGATCAAGAAAAACAAAAAGTCACAGCTTAAATACTCTCTGGGCTAATACTTATAAAGTCAATTAACTACTTAAAGTGAAAGCTGACTTACAAGACACGCCCTATTTGCAAACACAACTAGACTAAAAACTGCTTTTAAAGTAAAAGCTAAAAATCCAAATAGTCAGACTAAAAGTACAACTAACGTTGTCTATAAAAAATGTGTAAATCTAGCCTACTACTAAGCTAGTGAGGCAAAGAAATAATAATTACAAGTGCATAAAAACTCCGCTGGTGTTTGTAAAACTGAGTGAATACAAATACCTATGTTAGTGCACTAAACTGGGTATGTTGAAGCACATCAAGTGTGCTGAACATAATTGGTAATAAGTGAAGTATCAAGATAAAACTACAAATTCTCAGCAAAAAATACTCAGCAAAAAATACACATAAGGTTACTGAACCAAGGTGCTCAAAAGCATTAGAATAACTGTCGTGCTAGTGTGGAAGGTAACCTGACACAGCCTACCTATTAAGGCTCCTAAGTTTAAGAACACTACTTAAAGAACAGTTCTCATTCAGACCTGGTGAACTGTATGCGTTGAGTCTAATTTGCCAAAACAGCTCTCGCTCTTCTAACTTAAGTGGGAGAGGAGCACCCCTGAAGTCCTGTGTGATCTGGTCAATAATCAAAAATTTAAACATATGGTTGGGATAAACTGAAATGTGTTTTGCTAGTGCATTATCAAGTTTCTGCTTCCTGATCGCATAAATATGTTCATAAATGCGGTCACATAGGCGTCGTTCCGTTTTGCCCACGTAGAAAGCTGTACAGGTTTGGCAAAGCTAAGTAGATCACCATTCTTGAGTTACAGTTAGCTCTGGTTCAACTTGTATTCGTAATCGTGAACTTTAAATCTATTGGATTCCAAGATGTATTGACAAAAAGTACACGCCTGGCATTTAAACATGCCAGCTGTCACTGTTTCTTTAATATCATGTCGTTCAAGGGGGGCTTTGAGGTTTTTTGCCTTTCTATAAACAACCAATGGGTGATTACCAAGTTTTTGGTGTACTGTGTTGTCCTTTTTGAATAAGTCCCAATTTTTACATAGTGCCTGAACACAGTCACTACTATTGAGACTGTATGTTGTTATGAATGTGATACCAAAACATTCAGAAGGATGCCTACTTGTGTGGTCACTAGACTTTGTTGTTTTCTAGAAGCCAAATTGTAGCCATGACCTAAACTGTTAAGTAAACAGCTTAATGGATTAATGGCAAGGCAAAATAACAACTGTGACAAGGAGTCACCCCGGAATATCCCCCTTTGGATTTTTATCCCTGGGATAATAATCTGCCCATTATCATGGCTTAATTGCAAAGTGGTCTGCCACTGTTTCATGGTTACTGTAATGTAGTTCATCAGTGTAGGGTGTACCTTATACATTTTTAAGCACTCTTTTATCCATGAATGTGGGATATTATCAAATGTTTTTTTATAGTCAATCCATGTCATACTTAGATTCTTCCCCTTCTTACAGTTCTCCACTATAACCTTTGTTTAACAACAAATGATCCTTTGTTCCATATGTCTTTCTTTTATTGCCCTTTTGTTCTACTGCCATAACTGAGTTTTATTCTAAATGACTATAAACTTTGTCAGCGTCAATTCCCATATATAGTTTATATGTCACCAGAAGACAAGTTATTGGTCTATAATTTTTAGGGAAGCTTGTAGTTTCACTCTTAAGTAAGAGCATTGTTTTGCCTGTTGTTAACCAGTGCGGTATCTGTTCTGGTTGTGCATATAAATAGTTCTTACTCATGGCTAGATCCTCATGTAAAGAAGTTAATACTTTAAGCCAAAAGTTAGGTACTACATCTGGGCCTGGGGTTTTCCAATTAGAGGCTTTTCTCAACTTTGTTTCAATCTCTCTGGTTGTTATTTTATCCCATTTCATATCCTTTCCCTTTAAACTTCTTATTCTTTGTTTTACTTCTTCTATCCATTTAGCATCTTTGTTATGTTCCACAGGATCTTCATAGATACTTCTTTAAAATGTATCTACTTCCTCTTTTTTTGGCAGTCTTTCAATTCCTTTTACCTTATTTCTCAATTCTCTATAAAACTTTTTTGGGCCATCAATAAATTGCTTATTTTGTAACTTTTAAGTCTTTCCGCCTGTTTTCAAATTTTTAGTTTTTATGTCCAATAGTGCATAGTAGAGCCTGGTCTGTTCTAATACTGTGCATTGCTTTTATCACATCTATCGTTCTTAATATTTTTGTTGATCTACTCCCTCTTCTGTAATCTAACAATGATGCTTCTTGTCTTAGCAGCTTTATAGTTTCTCTATTCCATATTTCCATGATAGTATTCGCTTTTGCCCTCTCTTTTCACTTGCTACCTTGTGTTCCTGTGGTAGAACTTTATCAGTTATTAATTTAACAGCACAGTAATATATTCTGTTTACTTCTGTTATATGGCATAGATCTCTATATACAGTGCTAATTATTGTGTTCATTTGTTTTATCAAGCTTCTGACTTTTGGGGTTTTATTAACCTTCTGCAGTCTATTTCTCTGATTGATCTCAATATATCTGTTTTTGTCTATTAAATCAAGCAACTCTTCTCTTAACTCATTTTCTTCCATACTGAGGGCACATCCCTTGTTTTCCATTTCCTGCAGGCATTCTATAGAAAGTTTTATAGCATCTTCGTGTGGCATATTCTCTTAAATTTCATCCTGTGTCATCTGTTGTTCTGTCATATGGGAACTCACTGGCCTATCACTCCTCAACATTGACTGCATCAGAGTTTCCACAGTTTCCTGTTCCTTTCCTTGTTGTCTAGCTTCAAATGAATGTTTATACTGGTTTCCTGTGGAAGGCTCCAAAATATCTTGATATGACACCTGACCAATTGCTTCCTGTTCCACTGGTTTCCCCTTAATTTGGATATCCATTGCCCTATCCTGTTGTGGTGCTTTCTGTATTCGATTTACTGCACTGAATCCTCTTCTTTGCAGCTGTTCCAGAACCTCACTGTCTATCTCTTTGACTTCTCCATTACTCATCTCTTTTTCTACTTTTCCTCTTAGTCTTCTTATTTTTTGTATTGTAAAGTTTTCCATATCTGGATTCATTTGCCTATATTTTTCTTCAAACATCTTTGGTGCTGCTCTTTTTGTATTAGTTAGTTTTGCTTTCTCCTTTGCACAAATATTACACCATATTAAGTCTTTTTTCCTTTCCCCTGTCCATATTTCTGCTTTGCATGTCTCCTGATCTTGTTTTTCCTTATTCTGGGACTCACGCCATCATGCTGTGATGTAGTCTGTTTTAGACCTTCTACATTAAATCCTTCACATCGCAGGCACTCCATAAGTTCAACTTCTATTTCTTTAACTTCTGCTTTACTAATCATCTTTTCTACATTACATCTTTGTGCTATTAATATTTTTATTGTGAAATTGTCCATATCTGGATGCCTTTGCCTGTATATCCCTTTGAATATCTTTGAGACTACCTTCTCTATATTAGTTAACTTGGCTTTCTTCTTTGCATAAATATTGCACCATATCAAATCTCTCTTTCTTTCCCATGTCCATATTTCTTTTTTGTATTTTTCAAATATCTCTACGTTTTGTTGTTTATATATTCTCACTTCCTCAGATGCTTCTTTTGCCAAACAGATCAAAGCTTCTTGATCTATATACTGTTTTTCAAAACTCTGTTGTATTAATGAACACAAATTCTTATTTGAAGCTTCTAACAGTTTTTCCTGTGAAAGTATTTTTCTTTCCTCTAATTTATCTCTTAATCTCTTTGTATATACTCTGTCTTGAAGTTCTGGGCTTTTTGCATAATAGTAACAATACATAATTTCTTTCTTATCCTCAATAGTCCACTATATCATCTTTATGGCTCTTCTTTGGCCAATCAATTTGTAGTTTAGCTGCACGGTAATATATCCTCTCTACTTCTGTTATCACATGAATTTCTGCTAATAGTCTTGTTTACTTTGTTCATCTGTTTTATCAGGCAACTACCATTTTGGGTCTTACTTTCTGTAATCTGTTTCTTTCATCAATCTTAATATGTCTATCCACCTCTATTAAATCAAGCAACTCTTCCATTTGATCATTTTCTTCTAAACTGAGGGCACATGTTTTGCTGTTTATTTCCTGCAAGCATTCTACAGAAAATTCCAGTGACATATCCTCTTCAGCTGCATCCTGCATCATCCTCTGTTCCTTCATATGTGACCTCATTGCCCCATCGCTCGACAACATTGCCTGTATTAGAATTCTCTTTGTTTTCTGTTCCTTCTCTTGCTGTGCAACTCCAACTGAACTTTTGTACTGGTTTCCTACTGAAGACTCCAGAACATCATCATGAGGCAAGTGATCAGATGCTTCCTGTTGTTGTTCCTATTTAATTTGAGGTTCCATTGTTATATCATGCTGTGCCATTGCCTGTGTTGAATTTTCTACACTAAATTCTTCACTTTGTAGATATTTTATTTTATTTACTATTTATTTAACATGCATTAACCGGGAAAGCCCAACTGGACATAGGTCCTTTTTCAGCAGATGCCAGGGGAGAAAAGCTCCAAATCTATAACTTAAGTTTCTATTTCTTTACCTTCTCCATTACTAATCTTCTTTTATTCTTTCCCCTTTGTTTTCTTATTTTTGTATTGAGAGATTTTCCATATCTAGATGATTTTGCCTGTATTTCTCGTGAAAATCTTTGATGCTGCTTTTTTGTA
The DNA here is from genome assembly GCF_019279795.1 of Protopterus annectens. Taxonomy (NCBI): domain Eukaryota; kingdom Metazoa; phylum Chordata; order Ceratodontiformes; family Protopteridae; genus Protopterus; species Protopterus annectens. Next base: position 1,318 of record NW_025058240.1, on the reverse strand, counting down.
CTGATTAGTTTTGCTTTTTCTTTTGCATAAATATTGCACCATATCAAATCTCTTTTTCTTTCACTTGTCTATATTTCTTCTTCAGATATCATCCACTCCACCTGTTTCTCCTTCAAATGGGGACTCATTATTCCATCATGCTATGACATAACCTATGTTAGAATTTCTACATTAAATCCTTCACTTTTAGGTTCATAGATGTTTACTAGGCTAACAAACACAAGGGTCTTTTTAAGCTTAGCCATGTATCCCAAGTCTCTGACAAGTTCTGGTACCCTTGATAAGTGCATGCAGAAGCTTGGGAGATGAAATTATTTACAAGGAGAGGCCTGGGAGATGAGACATTTTCAGTCTACCTGTGTCCATTAGAGATAGTTGCCAAACCGTTGCCAAACCAGGGATGAAGTTCCTGTTCCCCATCCAAGTGTCCAAGTTACACTTGAACTGAGTTAGGGAAGAACTCTGCTTCACATAGATAGGGAGCCTATTCCAGAGAAGAGGTAGTCTCTGGGATATATACCTGTCTGTCCAGCAGGTCCTGTTTATATCACAGGTAAGATTTAAGTCTTAGAATGGGTAATTCTGGTGCTGTTTGTTTTGTGGATATGCAGAAGGTCCATCAGAGTGGGGTCTGACAATGCCTTGTATGCCAAGCATAGATCTCCCCTCAGCAGCCTATAGGAGACAGAATACAGGGATAGGGCCATGAACCAGTATGTATAGGACATGTTACTTAGACCTTGTATTCTTTTAGTGATGAACCTCTGTGGGCGTTCCAGTTGTTGGATATGCCCGGTTAGGTACATACCAAAATAGGCATTGTACTCAATGATAGGTCTGATGAATGCTAAATACAGTGGAATAATGACATTTTTGGACCTAGTTGCTGTAACTTTGTTTATATGTTGGGCAACACAGAATGGTTTCCTCACTACTGTAGACATGTGATGGTCAAAGGTTGGATTACTGTCTATGTGTGTTCCCAAGTCACTCTAGAGGTGTATTGTCAATATGATAGTTACCAAGGATGGATGACTTCCCAAAGGATACTGTTATGGATTTCCTGGCATTTAGTTTAAGTCCATGGCTCTGATACTTGTTTGTATTTGCCCTTCCTGGAGAGCATTTGCATCAATAGGGCATTCAGTGACAGCTCCTAATTTGCAATCATCTGCACATTTAGTCAGCCAGAGGCCACTGACATTGGCCTTGACTTCAGAGAAGTAAATGTCAAGAACGAGCAGTCCCAGGACTGATCCCTGAGGGAGCCTGCTTTTGACTGGCCTCTTTGTAGAAGTGTTCTAACAAATTCTAACTT